>NC_088398.1:54990559-55168059 GCF_034236695.1 Oncorhynchus nerka | reverse complement strand
AAAAGTATGGCCTCCATGGTTTTTGTGACTGGGTGGATCTTCACCATTTCTGGGGTTCGCTGGTACCAGCACCAAGATGATGAGCATCTACCGCGAATAGGGATTTTGTCTGTTGACATGGAATGGACAAGACCAGCCCAGATAGCATTCTTCATGCCCTCTCCATCACCTTGGTAATAAAGAATCTCACCCCTGTAATAGTTTTATAGACTCTTACACTTTTGTGCAGTGAGTTTCCCTACACCTCTCCCACCGAGGTGTTTCTCTGAACTAAGTTTACGAAGCGCTGTTCCCATCTTCTTGTGGGCATTATTGATGCATTCTAGTTTCCCTATCTCAATGCCTGGGTAGGGATCTAATTTGACATCTGTCTTGTATGCAGTACTGTCACCATCTGAGAGAATCTGGATGTTACGAACGTGGTGGCGACTGACTGATCTGGCCCACATGCGTTTAGCTGCTTCCTGCTCCATTGCTTTGCTCGAACCTGAGACGTTTTGAGCAGTCATCTACATGTGAATCCTTCCATTCCCTGAACTCCTCCTCACTAATTCCACTTTTCCTTTTCATCACACATGCATGGCAGTATGAAGACAACACCTCATAGTCTATCACTAGACCTGTTACAATGTCTATGCATACACCTATCCCGTAGTTGGAAGTGAATCCTCTCTTGTGCCATCAAAGGAAACATGACTGTCTATGATGGCAAATCAGCAAATCTGCTATGTCTGGGTCTATATCTGCATATGCTCTTCTAATTATCTTTGTAGCACTCTCCATTGACTGTGGCCCTCTCTGCGTCTCTGCAACTAAAGTATGTATTATGACGTCTGTCGACATTAGTCATAACTGCATTACTAAATGTCAGCATGTTACCCTATGTAAATATTAGCATATCAATATGTATTTACTTAATGTAAAGCTAATTTCTCAGTAATCACAGTAGGCTACAGCCCTATGACACTGTAGGCCTATGCGACAGTCTCATTGTATAGTTATGTTTTCCTATTACTCTGTTTATTCACTTTGAATACATTTGCTGGAGCAAGGAAATCTGTACACAGCAAGTCACCTGACAATAATGTGCTACTCTCCCCTTTTATTTACCTGTCACCTGACAATAATGTGCGACTCTCCCCTTTTATTTACCTGTCACTCTCCTGTTATGTATCTGATATGAGCTGAGATGCAAGGAAGAAATCCCTAGAACTTTGCTTATGTTCTTAAGTACAGCATAACCGAGTCCAAGTTCGTGGGCTAGAAGAACCATCCTCACATTTATGTCAAATGCCACATCTCCCCTTGAGCATTCCTGCAGCCTGGAGGAAGTGTAAACACTCCTCCTAAATGCATCACAATCACCTTCACAGTGTGCACATTCTATCATGACAGAATTACAGAATCCTTGGTTGGTGGGGTCTATAGTGATTTTCAGTCCAGTGTGTAGAAACTTAGGGCAAATTAAATCATGTACAAGTTGGTTTATTTGTGACATGTGAAATAAAAGCCACTGTTGGCTAGCTGGCTAGTTGATCACTGCTAGCTGTCATCTTTGTCCAAACTAATTTGTGTCTCGACTTGCTGCTGCCGGCTACCTCCTTTTCCTCATCTACCTGTACTGCCACTGCCTGTGTATAGTACACATCACAATTTGGTTGTAATCCAGAGAGGTTGGAAACATTATCTAGATCTTCTATGAGGCTGTGGAGGGATCCAAATTGTGGATTTAAAAGAAAACATGAATCATCAGCGTACCATGATGCCTTTCTTTTTAAGCCCTGGAATTTCTAGCTCCTTAATATTATTGTTGGATTTGATTTTAATAGCTAACATATCGTTGGCCATAATAAATAGATATGCCGATAGTGGACAACCTTGTTTTACTTCTCTTAACAGTTTAATACTTTCTGAGAAGTAGCCATTATTTACTATTTTACACCTGGGGTAAGGATACACAACTTTAACCCATTGTATCAGAGATTCCCCAACATGTAAATATTCCAGGCATTCATATATCAATTCCAGTCATACTTATTCAAAAGCCTTTTCAAAGTCAGCTATGAATATCAGGTCTGGTTTCCCAGATTTTTCATATTGTTCTATTGTTTCCAGTACTTGTCCTTATTTTATCTCCAATGTATTGTCCATGTAAAAAACCTGTCTGATTAGGATGAATAATATCCGACAATACCTGTTTACTACTATGCGCTATGCATTTTGCATCACAACACTGAAGTGTAAAGGGCCTCCATTTCTTTAAATGGGCTGGATCTTTATATTTACTACTTGTGTCCTGTTTCAGTAATAATGAAATCAGACCTTGTTGATGATCTGATAATCTACAATTATTATAGGAGTGGTTAAAACATGCTAATACCGGTCCTCTGAGTACATTAAACAACAGTTTGATGTACCTTAACTGGTATGCCATCAAGCCCTGGAGTTTTCCCCGACTTACAGCTTTAATTGCATCAAGAAATTCATCCCCAAAATTATTTTTGGTAGAATTTCTATGTTGAATATTAAAAAGGAATTTGATGCACTTTTCCCTATAGTCCATGTAGTTTGCTATATTTTTTTTAATAATATATGAATCTTTTTTAAATAAGTTCCTCCATTTCTTTTAGTTTTTCCTCTAACGTATTCTATGCCTCTATTGTACAGTTTTTATTGCTATCCACTGTACTGTTGATCCCTCTATTGGTCCCTCTATTTCCTTTGTTAATATGAATTATTTTGACCTTTTAAAAGATCAGTATTGAATTGCATAGCACATTTAAAAGTTTCCAACACAATAAGGGGATCTGCTGTAAAAACGGTATATTATATTGGAAAAAGCTATAAATGATTTTGTCCTGGTTAAAATTAAGCTGTCAGGCAATAGGCTTCGATTAAATGTACAAATCTGTTTATGGTCCAATAACATATTTAAAATAATCAATCTACCTTGCAGATCTGTTTGTACAATTGGCTAATTTGGATCAAAATTATTGTTAATTAATGTCATCACCCCTTTTGAGTTTCTTTAACCATGGAAGAAGTATATTTTGCCCACCTCAAACCTTATTCCACAAAACCTAATCTAAAATTGTACAATTACAACTGGCTATACGTATTTCACCATTTACCATAATGAGATACAAGTGTTAATTATATTTATCATAATATATGTTTGTAAACTTACCATAACAAATTACCATAATGATTGAGTGTCCATATACTGTAGCGGTACCATAGTATTTGCATTGCTACTGAGTAAACCTCCAATTGTTCTCCACTATTCCACCCGATAAAACCTCTCTCCATCCAAAGTTGGATTGTCTGGCAGACCATCCCTGTCCACCTCTATCTTAGGGTCTTTGGGATATTGGGACCCATCCCACACAACAGAAGCAGATAAACTGACAAAAGCATTTCCAACACCCTCACCTCAATTGTAAAAAGTTATTAAAAAATGTATACAGTACCAGTCAAGTTTGGACACACCTACTCATTCAAGGGTTTTTATTTATGTTTTGCTATTTTCTACATTGCAGAATAATAGTGAAGACATCAAAACTATGAAATTACACAAATGGAATCATGTAGTAACAAAAAAAGTGTTAAAACAAATCAAAGTAGCCACCCTTAGCCTTGATGACAGGTTTGCACACTCTTGGCATTCTCTCAACCAGCTTCATGAGGTAGTCACCTGGAATGCATATAAATTAAAAGGTGTGCCTCGTTAAAAGTTAATTTGTGGAATTTCTTTCCTTCTTAATGCGTTTCATCCAATCAGTGTTGTTGTGACAATATAGGGGTGGTATACAGAAGATAGCTCTATTTTGGTAAAAGACCAAGTCCATATTATGGCAAGAACAGCTCAAATAAGCAAAGAGAAACAACAGTCCATCATTACTTTAAGACATGAAGGTCAGTCAATGAGGAAAATTTCAAAAACGTTTAAGTTTCTTCAAGTGCAGTTGCAAAAACCATCAAGCGCTATGAAAGAAACTGGCTCTCATGAGGACTACCACAGGAAAGGAAGACTCAGAGTTACCTCTGCTGCAGAGGATAAGTTCATTACAGTTACCAGCCTCAGAAATTGAAATGCTTCACAGAGTTCAAATAAGGGACATTTCAAAATCAACTGTTCAGAGGAGACTGCGTGAATCAGCCCTTCATTGTCATGGTTCCACCGGTCACCAGAGGGCAGCAGAGACATGACAAAACTCAGGTGTGTCCTATTTACTCATTATGATTTCTGTTAAAAGAGTGTGTTTTCTGTTGTCCTTTGCAGGAGCTTGAATTATTTGCCGTGTGCGGTCGTTTCCTGAGTGAGTTTTCGAGTTTTAGTGTTTGTGGTTTTTTAAGTGTACTGTGATCCTGCGAGTAAAGTATTATGTTTATCCTTAACCACTGACTCCTCGTCTGGTCTCTTCTCTGATCCAGGGTCCACATCACCATGTCACATTCATGGTCGATTAGCTGCAAAGAAACCACTCCTAAAGGACACCAATAAGAAGACATTGGACCGGTGGAAATCTGTTTTTTGGTCTGATGAATACAAATTTGAGATTTTTGGTTTCAGCCACCGTGTCTTTGTGAGACACAGAGTAGGTGGATGGATGATATCTGAATGTGTGGTTCCCACCGTGAAGCATGGAGGAGGAGTTGTGATGGTGTGGGGGTGCTTTGCTGGTGACACTGTGTGATTTACTTAGAATTCAAGTCACACTTAAACAGCAGGGCTACCACAGCATTCTGCAGCGATATGCCATCCCATCAATGTTGTAAATGACTATTGTAGCTGGAAACAGCAGATTTAAAAAGAAAAATGAAATATCTACATAGGCGTACAGAGGCCCATTATCAGCAACCATCACTCCTGTGTTCCAATGGCACGTTGTTAGCTAATCCAAGTTTATCATTTTAAAAGGCTAATTGATCATTAGAAAACTAGCCTTCTTTAGACTAGGTGAGTATCTGGAGCATTGGCATTTGTGGGTTCGATTACAAGCTCAAAATGGCCAGAAACAAAGAGCTTTCTATTCTTGTTCTGCGAAATGAAGCCTATTCCATGCGAGAAATTGCCAAGAAACTAAAGATCTCGTACAATGCTGTGTACTACTCCCTTCACAGAACAGCGCAAACTGGCTCTAACCAGAATAGAAAGAGTGGGAGGCCCCGGTGCACAACTGAGCAAGAGGACAAGTACATTAGAGTGTCTAGTTTGAGAAACAGACACCTCACAAGTCCTCAACAGGCAGCTTCATTAAATAGTACCTGCAAAACACCAGTCTCAACGATAAGAGGTGACTCCGGGATGCTCTTATGTCCAGTGCCTGTGTTCTTTTGCCCATCTTAATCTTTTATTTTTATTGGCCAGTCTGAGATATGGCTTCTTCTTTGCAACTCTGCCTAGAAGGCCAGCATCCCGGAGTCGCCTCTTCACTGTTGACATTGAGACTGGTGTTTTGCGGGTACTATTTAATGAAGCTGCCAGCTATTGGGCTCCGAGTGGTGCAGTGGTCTACGGCACTGCATCTCAGTGCAAGAGGCGTCACTGCAGTCCCTGGTTTGAATTCAGGCAGCATCACATCCTGCCGTGATTGGGAGTCCCATAGGGCGGCGCACAATTGGCATTGTAAATAGGTTATGTTCTTAACTGACTTAATTGGATGACATAATCAAAAATGACCTCACTCTTATTTAAGTCTCTGCTAAACTTTTGACTGGTACTGTATATATAACAAAAAATCTTGCATATCTTAATTTATTTCCACAATTAACAAATAATATGTGTAATAATGGAGGCAGTTCATACGAAGTATTGTTACCTATAACTAGGATAATTACATATTTGGCAAGTAATTATTATTTTGGCAAACAATTATTGGGATTCATCCTGTATTGTCCCCAACATCATTACCCCATAGCAACGGATGTAACTACTTCTTAATTAAGATGTTAGGTTATGGTTAGTTATAACATTACCTATAACCCAGGGGTCTATTTATAACATAATTGTCTAAATTGCATTGTCAAACAATGCCAAAGAAAAAACATTAATATACGTAGAAAAACCCTCATCCTTTCCTGTAAGTCTAAATGTTGTACTGTTATATCTAAAAAAATAAAAAATCACAATTTTCCATGCCTGAAAAGAGAAGAAACATATGCTCTTCATTTAACGGGGATTAACTTGCCTTGTAGTACATAAGCACAAATCCCCAGCTTTGCCTTCTCCCTGTCTTTGCCATAAAATAAGTCATATTGTTAGGCTATTGCTAGACTATTAACCACATTAGTCACTGTTCTCTTAATGAACCCCCATGCTAAAACTACAGATCTATCGCAAACCCTTTAGCTGGTTCTGAGCTGTGGCAGGCTGGCATGGTGGTGTTGACAGTGTGGAAAACAAGGACTACTGGGTCAGTATCCAAAATGGCACCCTTTTGACCAGAGCCCTATCAGTCCTGATCAAAAGTAATGTACTACATAGGGAACAAGAGTATCATTTGGCACACAGACTGGGTGTAATTGAGCTGAATGAGCCTCCTGCCCCCCACACACTAATTCTAATGAGTTGAGAGAACGGGGAGCGACGGGGCAGCCACCAGGTGTTCCTGTGACGTCTGCGTGTTCTGGGCTCCAATCCCATGACCTGAACGGACCTCCATGATTAAGCCAGAGAAAAGCTGTTATGTTACAGACCTGTTGCGTTCAGCTAATTGTTGTATTGTTAATAGGCATTGATTACAGTGTTCCCTCACTGTTTACTGTCTCAGTGAATGATACAAGTCCATTATGATGCCTGCCTATAAACAGGATGAAATGAATCAATTATCAACTGGGAGCAATGACATTTACAACCTCTAAATCCATTGAATGATGCATCACAAATGACACTCTATTCCTTTTATCGTGCAGTACTTTTGACCAGGGCCCATCATTTTGACCAGTGTACTATATAAGGTATAGGGTACCATTGGGACAAAACTGAAGAGTGAACAAAGTTCATTCACACCGCAGTGTGCACTGCAGGATGATCCTCATCTACATAAAAGAAGCCAGCTGGGCATGAGAGGATGGTGAGAGGGAAATGGGGCATGGAGCATGGGAGCAAGCTCTCAGGGGTAAAATGGCATAAGGTAGGTAGCATATGGTAGGGGCAATTCAGGGGCATTGACGAACCCCCTAGCAGCAGTACCTTAAGGTCACTCCCATTGAGTCTCATTCTGTTGATCCTCCGTCCACTGGGTCTGGAAGAGTCTATCCAGTAGATGAACTCCTTCTTGTAGTCAAAGTCTATGTGGATGATATTGTTCAGGCCCTGTAGATACAAGAGAGAAATTATTAGATTCAATTGACATTTATTGTCCTAAAAAAGGAAAATCTTAATGCAGTTCAGACATTACATATACAAGCCACATAGAAACATATGCAGGAAACAAACAGTAAATAGTCAGACATGAACAATTCCCCCATGAACCAAATCTACATATACAAGAAGCTACACAAAATTGTACATAAGGGGTAAATGCTACCTGAAGCACTCTTTTCACAAGTTAAATAGATTTGTGAATTGCAATTGAGTGTAATTCAGAATATAAGCAAGATTTAAAAGCAGAAGAAAGAGTAAGTAAAAGCTGTGATTAAGTGGTACTTCATCATGAAATTGCTTCAGTAATGCAAAGAACAGTAAGAAACTAGAGTGCATTCGGAAAGTATTCAGATGCCTTGATTTTTTCCCCACATGTTATGTTACAGCCTTATTCTAAAATGATTAAATTTAAAAAATCCTCAATGTACACACAACACGCCATAATGGCAAAGCGAAAACAGTTTAAAAAAAACAACATTTTTGCAAATGTATAATTTAAAAAAAACAGAAATACTTTATTTACATAAATATTCAGACCCTTTGCTATGAGACTCGAAATTGAGCTCAGATGCATCCTGTTTCCATTTATCATCTTTGAGATGTTTCCACAACTTGATTGGAGTACACCTGTGATAAATTCAATTGATTGGACATGATTTTGAAGGGCACACACCTGTCTAAAAAAGCTCCCACAGTTGACAGTGCATGTCAGTGCAAAAACTAAGCCATGAGGTTGAAGGAATTGTTCTAGAATTCTGAGACAGGATTGTGTCGAGGCACAGATCTGGGAAATGGCCTCCATCATTCTTAAATGGAAGAAGTTAGGAGCAAGAAGTTGAGCAATCGGCGGAGAAGGGCCTTGGTTAGGGAGGTGACCAGGAACCTGATGGTCACTCCAGAGTTCTTCTGTGGATATGGGAGTACCTACCAGAAGGACAACCATCTCTGCAGCACTCCACCAATCAGGTATTTATGGTAGAGTGGCCAGACGGATGCCACTCCTCAGGAAAAAGCACATGACAGACCACTTGGAGTTTGCCAAAAGGCACCTAAAGGACTCTCAGACCATAAGAAACAAGATTCTCTGCTCTGATGAAACCAAGATTGAACACTTTGGCCTGAATGCCAAGCGTCACGTCTGGAGGAAACATGGCACCATCCCTATGGTGAAGCATCGTGGTGACAGCATCATGCTGTGGGGATGTTTTTCAGCGGCAGGGACTGGGAGACTAGTCAGGATCGAGGGAAAGATGAACAGAGCAAAGTACAGAGAGACCCTTGATTAAAACCTGCTCCAGAGCGCTCAGACTGGGGCGAAAGTTCACCTTCCAACAGGACAACGACACTAAGCACACAGCCAAGACAACGCAGTAGTGGCTTCGGGACAAGTCTCTGAATGTCCTTGAGTGGCCTGGATTTGAACCCAATCAAACATCTCTGGAGAGACCAGAAAATAGCTGAGCAGCAACGCTCCCCATCCAACCCAACAGAGCTTGAGAGAATCTGCAAAGAAGAATGGGAGAAACTCCCTAAATAGAGATGTGCCAAGCTTGTAGCGTCATACCCAAGATGACTCAAGGCTATAATCGCTGCCAAAGGTGCTTCAACAAAGTACTGAGTTAAGGGTCTAAATACTTACAATATGTAAATGTGATATTTCAGTAAAAAAAAACAATTATGCATTTAACAACATTTTCTAAAAACCTGTTTTTGCTTTGTCATTATAGTTTTCTTGTGTGTAGATTGAGGGGGGGAAAAAACGATTGAATCTATTTTAGAATAAGGCTGTAACATAAGAAAATGTTAAAAAAGTCAAAGGGTGTGAATACTTTCCCGAAAGCATTATGTGTATACTGTAAGTGAGGGCATATTCTTCAGTGAGACTCTGGAAGTGGATGATTCACAAACGTAAGTAATCCACACATACAGGCCGGTCAACACATTTAGATTTAGCTAGGGTTTCAAGCAGCGAAGCTGGTTGACACCCTACTGTATTTGTTGATGTTCATTATTCCGGTTCTCCAAAGATTTGGTGAAATATACAAATTGCTGTGAGATGGCCTAGGAGGGTGCAAATTGGCATGATGGTAAAGGCCCATGAATCACACACTCTCATGCAACGGCATGCCCCATTTGACCTAGAGTCAAATAGGTACATAGGTCTCTCTACTCATCTCTACTAAGGAACACATTTGCCTCAAAGACGGCATTTAGAATTTTGTGGGGAAAAAAACACTTAAAACGTTACTCTGCTGGCACCGAGTGACTGATCTGCACAAAACTTCATATACAGCATAATTTGCCCAAGGTCTCTCAATGCAATATTTTACAAGCTAGCATCTCACACAACATGGTCTCTACTCTATCAATAAACATTCACCTGGTTGTGGTCTGGCACATAAATGCATATAAATCACACACAAGATATTCATATTGTAACAACTTGAGACACATGTTCCAAAACAATGTAAAGACTAAACCAATGCAAGGACATTGTGATCAACCACACAGTGGCGCTATAATGGGCACATGTTTATATTTCTTGATCTGTTTGACTGGGAGTAATGAAATATGACACACACGCTTGGGGATAGGAGTCTAGCTAACCTGTAGAATATAGTTCAGTTGGGTCACACGGTGACGCTGTTGGACAGGAAAATGAGCAAAGAACATAAATTCTGAAATATTTACTTCACAAAAAACAAGATAAAATACAAAACAATGAAACTAAGTAAACAACTAAAAATCACCGTAAGGAAAAGCAATGCTAGAAATGTGTTTTAAGATCTCTTTAAAATATGTCCACAGTTAAGGTCCCCTTCAGGTTCTCTGACAGGCTATTCTAGAGGCTAGGGGCATAACATCTAAAGACTGCCTCTCCATGCCTCTTGTTCCTAGGCTTTGGGATAGTTAAGAGGGCAGTGCCAGATGACCTGAGGGACCTACTGGTTACATAACTTAAAAGCATTTCTGACATGTATTGGGGTGCAAAATCGTGTCTTGATTTAAAAAACAATAAAATAATCTTAACATGAATTCTAAAACTCACATGCAGCCAGTGCAGAGACTTTAAAACCTGTGTACTGTGTGCTCTCCGTCTGATCTTGGTCAGTATCCGTGCTGCAGCATTCTGTATGTTTTGCAGTTGACCAATAGCCTTCTTGGGTAGACCAGACAGGAGAGCATTACAGTAGTCGAGCCTGCTTGTAATAAAAGCATGCATGAGTCTCCTGCGAAATGCAGTGACTGCCTTCAGCTATTTTCTTAAACCCAGTGAAAACTGAAGCACTACCAAGAGAAGCCCTATCCTATCAAAGACATAAGAGTGAGGTACATCTCTTGCTGTCATGTTCAGAAGACCCCCTGTCAGTCAGATAGGAAACACTCCCTTAACAATTGCACCTCCTCTGCTGGGCAGCACGGCAGGTGCCATGATAAGGTGTCGGAGAATCTGACAGGCTGTACCAGACATCTTCATCAGATCATCAACACCCTCAAAGACAGCCTGCGCCAGTATCCTTAGGGACCTCTCTAGGGGAGCCCTCTCTTTCCTCTCTCTCTCTCAGACAGAGCAGCTCTTAAGGCCAAACAGCTCATTGGAGGAAAGGACTGCATATGGGTGGACTCAATCTCTTACATTTAATAATACAAAAGGGGAGAAAGACAGAGGTCCAAAGTAGGCCTATTGTATGTAGGGCTATCATCAGGCATAATAACGTATATTGTAGGCCTAATTGTATGAAAAGTATGGATATGGTAAGATGACTCAACTGCATTTGTAGTGTGATTAAGTCCAGATACATTCCATCTGATGAAAAGGGTTAATAACTGTAACATGCTGATTGGATCATCATCTCAGATTTACATAAAATCATTAGTGGCATGACTTAAATTGAACATGTAATGGTTTGATACACTGACACGAGGTCAGTGGAGTGTCAGCCAGACGGTAATGCAGCAGCGCTACTTAGTAGAGATGGTCATATGCAGATCCCCCCCACTTCAGCTTCCATTAATGCTAACATAGTGATTAAAGTGAATGATTGCTGCTGAAGCCAGCCAGGCCACTCAACAGAGTCAGGAGGAAGAGATGATTCTCAATAGGCCCCTATAGAATTCCCCCAGGTTAAACTCTATTCTCAGAGTGTGTGATTCATAAAATGAACCTGGGATTCAAGTGGCTAACATGACAGTGGTGATGAGGCCTAACCGTGATTGAAATAGATTCTCCGTAGGGACCTCACTAACACTATTTCCCACTGTCAATCAACACGAGCAGGTCGACTCCCCCACAGGGAGGGCGAGTGAAGAATCACATTGAAATTGGAAGGTTGACAAGCTGGAGAATGACAAAATGATGTAATGTAATGCCTAAACGTAGATGGTACACAGGGTATATACTGTAATACAGAGCTCTCTCTGTAAGAAGCAAGCAGCTGTGGCTTTTCTGACACAACATCTCAACTATCATCTCCTCTTCATAACAAGGTCAGGCTAGGCAACCTCGACCCCACGTATATCCCTGCTAAAAATGCTTCTGATATTTCCTATGAAATAGGAATGAGAAGTACTGTAGTCATAGTGAACATTTTGCTGTAAGAAAGTCCATTATCTCTCCAAATAACTATACCTGTATCTAAGTAACCTGGAGCACTTTGAAATTAATATAAATAAAATACAGAATAGATACCGTACATGATTCAATTAGCTTAGGCAGTGATCCATGAAAAGGTGTCAGTATTTTGTACAAAGACATTAAATGCAATATACCATACATTTATCAGTTTCCATCTTAGTAAATTAGCAGATTCTTTCATCCAGAGCAGTTAGAGTTAAGTTCTAATCGCTCAAGGGCACATCGGCAGATTATTCACCTAGTTGACTCTGGGATTTGAACCAGCGACCTTTCAGTTACTGGCCCAACTTTCTTAACCGCTAGGCTACCTGCTAGGCAATGATATACAAAAAAGTGTCAGTACAAAGAAGACACTAAATAGACTACATTTAACTGATTTACATAATGACTCACTTTGCAGGCAGAGAGTATTAATAGGGCTAAATGAGGGTGTTTTCAACGGGCCAGTATTGTGGGCCACTTGTTATAACAGATGTGTCACTATACGGATCTTAATTGTTGCACCATTAAGGTTTCACGGTTCCATTTCATGATCCGGTTTTAATCGCTCTCTCTCTCTCTCCCCCCCTCTCTCCCCCTCTCTCTCATTAACAGTCTAAGTCAGCAGATGAATCAGAGACATGTGAAACACAAGACAAGGACAACTATGAATGCACTAATTGTAAGTTTCTCTGGATAAAAGCATCTGCTAACTAACTCAAATGTAAAATCTTAACTAAATGCAACATGGCAGGGTAGTAGCAAGGTAATCTTACTGACAGGGATACATATATGCAAACCAGATATGGTTACAGATCTAATTGTGTGCACTTGATCTTCTGGTTTCTGTCATTTTACCCTGAGACGGTCTTATCTTTTCAAAACAGAGTGACAGACAGACTAAGATCCGTATGCATATTTTGGCATCAGGTTAAAACAAATACTTTCACTTGTGAAGATATATGTTTTCTATATTATCTTGTAGATATATGTTTTCTATATTATCTTGTAGATATATGTTTTCTATATTATCTTGTAGATATATGGTTTCCTCTTACCTGTTTCAAAATGGTGTAGTTTGATCCATCCACACTCAGTTTCCTGATTTCATGATGATCTGCTAGTATGAGAAACGGTTCCTCCACTGAAAGGAAGAGAACAAACAAATGTCCTTTAGAATAAGGTAAACAAAAACAAAAAACACTGGAATCCAATGTGTCACTGGAACCATTCCATCAGACTGCAGTACAGTACTGGGATTCTACAGTACTACGCTTGGCATTTCTGAAAATAGGTAAACATCCTTTAGAACAGCTCTTGTGAAATACTGTACATCACTAGAGAACCATTCTGACGGACAGCAGGTTAATACACTACAAGCTAATTACCAAGACGTGAATATCCTTACCTGAGAGAGCCTTACAGGTGTTGGGGCTGCGCTCCAGGGCTTCGTAGCCGTCCACACACAGACACTTGAAGGATCCATAGGTGTTGATGCAACGCTGGCTGCAGGGCAGGCTGGAGGAACATTCATCAACGTCCACACACGTTTTCCCGTCATCCTTCAGCCGGAATCCAGGCCAACACTTGCACTGATCATCACACAAACAGAGAAGTAATGGAGCATATTTTAGTCTAGACAAATTGAACAAATTGTAGTCTATTTACTCAAGATATTGCAGCAGCTGGTTGATACAGTAAATTCTTTGCAGAGACAGAGGGACATTCAGCTCCAAATTTAAATTGTAACAACACTCACTCAAATCTAACTTCTCAATTTGCCAGTACATCTACTCACAAAATAACACAAGACCAATAAAAAACACTGGCATCAGTATGATGACATACATGTCATGGCAGAAGAACAATACGAAATAAATTAAAACGGCTGCCATTCAGCAAATCCAGCCCAAAATAACTGTATCAGTTGTTACTGGCCACTGCTTAAATTCCTCTCTGATCTACAGTTCTAACCTTCCAGGCCTTTCTGCTGATATATCTGTTCAGGCTAGATGGATGAGTTAGGGGTCTCTGTTGATGTGCTCTCTGGTCATCCAGCTCTGTTATGCTTCAGTCTCTAGACAGCCAGGTCAGGGAACACTTTTTTACTCTATCCTTGTTGGTCACTTTGTAATGCAGAGAGCAGGGGGCAAGGAGGGGGCAAGAGGGGGGCAAGGAGGGGGCAAGGGGAGAACCCAGAGTGAGGGTCAGAGTGTGTTATTCTGACATCTCTGATGGCTGTGGGGTCACCCCGGAGCGACGACCGTGCCCTGGATCCAGGCCAGACAGCAGAATAGCACAGTCACCCCTCAGAACACTCAGCAGAACTGTCCTCTCTGGCTGTGGCTCAAATGGCACCATATTCCCTAGCTAGGGCACATTGGACTTTGGTAAAAAGAAGTACACTAGGGAATAGGGTGTCATTTGAGACACAGCCTTTCTCTTTGACCAGCAAACAAACACACTCCTGGACAGCTGGCACGGAAGCCTTCCCAAAACCATTTACTCATATTTCATCACTTGTATCCATAGCATAGATGTGTATACAATATGATGATAGGATCCTACCGTACTGTGTGTATAACCTTACTCTGTGATGGATTGACTGTGCTTGCTTGACTGTGTTTGTGTGTTTTTAGCTTGTGTGGGTAAGCCTAATATAGTCTCAGGCACAACATAATCAATCATTTAAATCATGAAAATAAGGAGATAATAATGTTGGCACTTTACCAGTGCTGTGTTACAGTCTTCTGCATGCAAAATATTTCAGAAACAATACCGTTTCCTTGATTAAACTCAGGTTCTGTACTTATTTAAAACGTTTCTATTGTTTTGGCTACATTATTATTGGTAATACCTGCAAACCCTCCAGCGTGTTACAGCTGTCCACCTATCAAGCTGTCTCTGACAGAACTAAGGATTGGATATCAAGAACTTATAAAACCTGAGGAAAGGAAAACTAACCTTGACTTTGATTCTGAGTATACTGGCCCGAGCGTGTATCAAGGCCCGAGCGTGATGATTCCTACCTTGTATCCAACAGGAAGTTCCTGACAGTTCTGTGTACAGCCACTGACTCTGCGATTCAGACACTCGTTCACGTTGCAGTTCTTCTCATCGGACCTGTCTCCACAGTCGTCTTTCTTGTCACACAGACTCCTTCAGAGATGCAGCGTCCATTGGAACACATGAAGAATGAACCGTTGCACAGACTCCCTGGAAGGTAATTTATAACTCAATGGCGAAGCAAAAAGTATTTCCGATAGTTATTTTTTGTACTGCATTTTGGTAAATCAGATTAACTTTATTCAAGATGAATGCTATTTGGAAAGTTTTACTCGTACAGTCTTCATACAGTCTTTGGTTTCTATCTTCTATTAGTTAGACTGCTGACAGTAATGGATAGATTGGTACTGTAGAGAGAACCAAACAGCAGCAGACAGTACCTGTATCTAAGCAAACAGCAGTAGACTATACCAGCTGCAGCCAGAAAGTACTAACAGCAGTAGACTATACCAGCTGCAGCCAGAAAGTACTAACAGCAGTAGACTATACCAGCTGCAGCCAGAAAGTACTAACAGCAGTAGACTATACCAGCTGCAGCCAGAAAGTACTAACAGCAGTAGACTATACCAGCTGCAGTCAGAAAGTACTAACAGCAGTAGACTACATTACCTGCAGCCAGGCATTTGAGGTTCAGGGGCAGCTCGTCAGATCCGTCAGGACAGTCCGGGTAGCCGTCACACTCCCACTGAGCACTCAGCAGGCAGCGGCCGTCCCCACAGCGAAACTCCTCAGGTCCACAGGACCGGTACTCTGCAGAGATAGAGATACAAAGAGAGCGCTGCAGCCTCACTAACTGACACTCACACAGGCCAACACATCATCGCAGTTCCGAGTTACTGTAAAAGCATTCTACTTCCAACTAATTTTCTGTTACAGTAAGGTCTTAATGAGTTTTAACTCTGTTATAATGTAATACAATGTTATTACTCAGTTATTACTCTGTGGTAATGAAGAGAAAGCAACAAATCTACTTGCCACATTCAAGTGACTCGTCAGATCCATCCCCACAGTCATCGTCATGATCACAGACAAAACGCAGGGGGATGCAGGCTTTGTTGTGGCAACGGAAGGAGTTGTCATCACATGTGTTGTTGGGTGCTGGGGGTGGGGTGAGAAACAATGTTGAAGAGTTACATTATGAGTCAACATCACTCTAGAGATGTGGGATCACAATGCATATGCTCAACAATATGGAGTCAGCACTGGAGGAAGTGGGGTGGAGGTGGAAGAGGTATTTTCGTATCATTTTCATTTTATTACTGGTGAACTCTAACTTCTCCAAAATCCTAAAAAACAAAAACTCATTAAACATTTTGTTAACCTTTTTTGTCCACTATTTAGTGACTGACATTGTATGTTTGCACATGCAAAAGAAGGAAAACAAGACGCCAGAGGAACACCAGGTAGTGACATCACACTGACCTCTCACACTCTCCTTTAGTGAATAATGTGGAAATCCTAGTTAGTAAAACATACTAACACAGAGTGGTAAAGCTAACTAAAATAGTTCTTCCATTGATTCTGATATGGGGAATTGAATTTGAATGGTTTGTCAAATCCATTAAAGATAAGTCCAACTGAAAAATGTTCTCCTGTCTCCTTATTGTCTCCTGGTTAGCCTGTTGTTTGCAAAGGTTGTTACATTGTAACTACAAATTCATTTAAAAAAATGTCACTTCACTTTACATTAAAGCTGCAATATGTAACTTTTTGGGCAACCACACCAAATGCACATAGAAATGTGAGTTACATATCTGTCATTCTCATTGAAAGTAAGTCTAAAATATGTGCGCAATTTCTATGCTTCCCGGTCTTTACTTTCATTTTTGCATCTTTTACTTTCGGTTTAGTACACCAGCTTCAAACAGAGATTGTAACAATAGAAATAAACTCATTGAAAATGACCAGCAGCTAATGACACGGTGTGTCTTGTTACAATTTTGTAATTTTTTTTTATTGTATTTTATTTCACCTTTATTTAACCAGGTAGGCCAGTTGAGAACAAGTTCTCATTTACAACTGCGACCTGGCCAAGATAAAGCAAAGCGGTGCGACAAAAACAACAACACAGAGTTTCACATAAACAAACGTACAGTCAATAACACAAAAGAAAAGAAAAATAGAAAGATCTATGTACAGTGTGTGCATATGTAGAAGAGAGGCAGGTATGCAATAAACAGGCAATTGAGGCGAAAATAATTACAATTTAGCATTAATACTGGAATGATAGATATGCAGATGATGATGTGCAAGTAGAGATACTGGGGTGCAAAAAAGAGTAAAAGGGTAAGTAATAATATGGGTGTGCTATTTACAGATTGGTTGTGTACAGGTACAGTGATCGGTAAGCTGCTCTGACAGCTGATGCAGAAAGTTAGAGAGGGAGATATAAGACTCCAGCTTCAGAGATTTTTGCAATTCGTTCCAGTCATTGGCAGCAGAGAACTGGAAGGAAAGGCGGGCAAATTAACTATTGGCTTTGGGGATGACCAGTGCAATATAAAGTTGAAGTCGGAAGTTTACATACACCTTAGCCAAATACATTTAAACTCAGTTTTTCACAATTCCTGATATCTAATTCTAGTAAAAATTCCCTGTCTTAGGTCAGTTAGGATCACCACTTTATTTTAAGAATGTGAAATGTCAGAATAATAGTAGAGAGAATGATTTATTTCAGATTTGATTTCTTTCATCACATTCTCAGTGGGTCAGAAGTTTACATACACTCAATTAGTATTTGGTAGCATTGCCTTTAAATTGTTTAACTTGGGTCAAACATTTCGGGTAGCCTTCCACAAGCTTTCCACAATAAATTGGCTGAATTTTGGCCAATTCCTCCTGACAGAGCTGGTGTAACTGAGTCAGGTTTGTAGGCTTCCTTGCTCGGACACGCTTTTTCAGTTCTGCCCACAAATTTTCTATAGGATTGAGGTCAGGGCTTTGTGATGGCCACTCTAATACGTTGACTTTGTTGTCCTTAAGCCATTTTGCCATAACTTTGGAAGTATGCTTGCAAGCCTCCCCTTTTTTCCTCCAAACATAACAATGGTCATTATGGCCAAACAGTTCTATTTTTGTTTCATCAGACCAGAGGACATTTCTCCAAAAAGTACAATCTTTGTCACCATGTGCAATTGCAAACCGTAGTCTGGCTTTTTTATGGCAGTTTTGGAGCGGTGGTTTCTTCCTTGCTGAGCAGCCTTTCAGGTTATGTCAATATAGGACTCATTTTACTGTGGATATGGATAATTTTGTACCGGTTTCCTCCAGCATCTTCACAAGGTTCTTTGCTGTTGTTCTGGGATTGATTTGCACTTTTCACACCAAAGTACGTTAATCTCTAGGAGACAGAACGCATCTCCTTTCTGAGCGGTATGACGGCTGCGTGGTCCCGTGGCATTTATATTTGCGTACTATTGTTTGTACCGATGAACATGGTACCTTTAGGCATTTGGAAATTGCTCCCAAGGATGAACCAGACTTGTGGAGGTCTACAATTTTATTTCTGAGGTCTTGGCTGATTTTGTTTGATTTTCCCATGATGTCAAGCAAAGAGGCACTGAGGTTGAAGGTAGGCCTTGAAATACATCCACAGGTACACCTCCAATTGACTCAAATTATGTCAATTAGCCTAGCAGAAGCTTCTAAAGCCATGGCATCATTTTCTGGAATTTTCCAAGCTGTTTAAAGGCACAGTCAACTTAGTGTATGTAAACTTCTGACCCACTGGAATTGTGATACAGTGAATTATAAGTGAAATAATCTATAAACAATTGTTGGAAAAATTACTTGTGTCATGCACAAAGTAGATGTCCTAATCGACTTGCCAAAACTATAGTTTGTTAACAAGAAATTTGTTGAGTGGTTGAAAAACGAGTTTTAATGACTCCAACCTAAGTGTATGTAAACTTCCGACTTCAACTGTACCTGCTGGAGCGCGTGCTACGGGTGGGTGTTGCTATGGTGACCAGTGAGCTGAGATAAGGTGGGGAATTACCTAGCAAAGACTTATAGATGACCTGGAGCCAGTGGGTTTGGCGACGGATATGTAGTGAGGGCCAGCCAACGAGAGCATATAGGTTGCAGTGGTGGGTAGTATATGGGCCTTTGGTGATAAAGCGGATGGCACTGTGATAGACCACATCCAGTTTGCTGAGTGTTGGGGGCTATTTTGTAAATGACATCGCCGAAGTAAAGGATCGGTAGGATAGTCAGTTTTACGAGGGTATGTTTGGCGGCATGAGTAAAGGTGGCTTTGTTGCGAAATAGGAAGCCGATTCTAGATTTAATGTGAGTCTGGAAGGAGAGTTTACAGTCTAACTAGACACCTAGGTATTTGTAGTTGTCCACATATTCCAGGTCAGAACCGTCCAGAGCAGTGATGCTAGTTTGGTGGGAGGGTGCGGTCAGCAATTGGTTGAAGAGCATGCATTTAGTTTTACTAGCATTTAAAAGCAGTTGGAGGCCATGGAAGGAGTGTTGTATGGCGTTGAAGCTCGTTTGGAGGTTTGTTAGCACAGTGTCCAAAGAAGGGCCAGATGTATACAAAATGGTGTTACCAGGTCCTAGCCTATTTATTAATCCTGGTATTACATGTGGATTTGATGGTATTGGCACCTTGTAGTTACATGTAACAAGGACAGATTTTGGGTTGAGTTATTAACATGGTTATTACAAAACGTTACTTACATAGTGGAACAAGTATATATGTAATGACATCAGTAATTAAACATGTGGAAAAACCTTCAGCAAGTGGATGTGTAATTACACATTCCTTGTTCCAATTGTGTAATAACTGATTGTGCTACAACCTTATTAACATGTAATTACACACAATTACCCATTTAACTACTATGCTTTTACTACAGTTATTACTGTGTAGCTATAGTACATAGTAATAGGGAAAACAATGTCAATGTTACCCAATCAACATTGACATGGAGTGATCTTTTGTTGTCATCTAACAGATAGTAAAGATAGTGTTGTCTGTGGCTCTATCTAAAATGTATATGGGGGGCCATTGCAAACTTACCACAACCAGCTGCAGCCAGTTCGTCACTGCCATCAGGACAGTCTCTCTCCCCGTCACAGAGCCAGTGTTTGGGGACACAGGCATAGGACCCAGGGCAGCTGAATAACCCTGGAGCACACGTCACCAAACCTGAGGGGGCAAATAGGGGGAAAGAGGGGAAAGGTCAAGCAAACTGCATAATGTACTAAGCTGAACTATATCCTAAGACAACGGTGAGTTAAAAAGTAGAATGGATATATTATAATATCCATTCCCTTCTTGCCACTTACATTCAAGCATAGGCCTATATCGTATAAGATCTGTTACGTTTTATGTGGCCTCAGAGACAATACAAAGCAATTAATGAAAATCCTCATTCTGTGAAAATAAACTGAAGTACATTTGCTCAATAATGCTTGTCTGGTTAAAATGTACTTTCTTTCTTTCGATTGCAATAGTGTAGGGAAAGATTTAGGGCTATTTCATTAATATTGCCTTGACATTTCTATTACAATCCAATTATACCACTGTTCCCAGCAAACATTTTCTATTTATTGTTGTATGATTATTTCTGTTTATGGAGAAATTAATTATTGTAACATCTCATTTATGCCGTGAAATTGCTCTGCCTCTTGGCCATAATGATGAAAAATCAATTTTCCCTCACCACGTCGTCAAAGTATTTTTAATCTCTTTAATTTCATTTCTGTGCATAATTCTAATAGCCTAGTCTAAAACTCAAAGGTCTACAACTGGTCTCAAAACAATGTTCTACAATGTTGCAATCAGGTTGTAAGACTGGTCTCAAACCGCATGTTTGAGATACATGTTGCCTTCACCCAAAGTATTGCCACATGACCGTGGGTACTTACCACAGATCTGCACACTCTCATCCAGTCCGTCCTCACAGTCGTTCTCTCCATCACACAACCACTGCTTGGCGATGCACTTGTTCTTAGAGCAGGCAAACTGGTTCCACAGGCAAGAGGAGTCTAGGGGAGAAACAGCACATTCCCAACACCATAAATCTAAATGCTTAAGTGAAAGAAAAAAAAGAAAAAAACAACACACTGTAGTAGAAGTCGCCTAGTTCTTTTCAATCAAAGCACACTTTTCTCATTTGCCCCTTAGCCTTTCTATTTTCAGAGAGGGTTATTGGCCTTGGAGCCAATTAGAAGACGTTGTGCTTTCTCTTCTTCAGTTTTTAGTATAAAACATCTGTAGGGGTTTTAAGGAGAGCCGACTGGTTACAAATGTGAAAAGAAAAAACCCCATTTACATTTATGTTTTTATTTTCTAAATCAAATGGCTGGAGGTTTGCATAATGCAAAAATGTGAAGAATAACAAATATTGCCAAAAGGGTCTATGATTTGAGAATGTACTCCCTACTGAAATAATGACATTTTAGTCATTTATCCAGAACAAAATCGTAACAAGTGTGTAACAAATTCGTAACATACAAATTGCACACAAATTCTTTGAAAAGACAAGTAGTTGAATATTGCGATGTATTTGGAAATACACTTGGAAAGTATTGGCATGTATTTGAAAATACTAAAATACACAGAAAAATACAATTATTTCAATACTCCATGCATTTGAACCTAGGTCCGTTCGGTCCTAGAGGTATATTAAATAATGTATTTTGAAATAAGTTGCTGATTTGCCACATTATTTGAAAATAAGTATATATGCATGTCATGAACCCATGTCTGGTGTCTATTCATAGATCATATATGCTTTTCCTATCAAGGTCACACTGATTTACATGCTGTAAATCAAAAATAAGTCTTATACTGTTGAACAGGATAATCACAGATGGAGATACAGATAGGAACAAATATCTTCATATCGGGGCATTTAACTTCACAGAACCACCCTTCTTGGGGGCCTAGATCCAGTGCCTCTGTCTCTCTCAGTCTCGCAAATGTCCATTCAGTTTAGAAGAGATGCTAATATTTCATATCTTAGGCTTCCATGGTATTTCACTGTACTGGGAAAGCTCATCAGACGTTTTACAATGATAAGTATTTCATCTAATCAGTTGTGAGATTTTGGATTACCAGTGAAAATGACATTTTCTTCAAACTGTTTTCCTTTACAGTAATTTATCAATATCATTGGCTTTTTATATGGTAATTAACTTAGCGAAATTGGAATATCTTTGATTTGTCCTGGGAATGCCAAATCTAAACATCTAACAGACGGAATGCCATTCAGACAGCAGCATCATTCTGCTCAGCTTTGAAAGGAGCTACGGTACATTTTTGATTCTCGATACCAAATAAATTCAAACAATAATGAAGCACTTAACTAAATGAATGGGAACATGTTCTTCACTCCTTTGATGGTACACAGAATCATGTTAGATGAAATGGTATCCTATGAGTCACCCAGTTAACATGTAATTCATTAAATACGATTACCAAACCGTATTCTTCCCTTGATTTAGACAATTTACTGTAATTTATTTCACTTCAACAAACAAGCATGATCTTACTCTTGAAGACAGTTAACACATATGACAGTGGTATTTGTGTGGGCCATTGTATCAAAATGAATGAATTCCTCAGTAGTTCAGTGCATTTATTAATCTGAAGCCTAACTCTGACAGAGGTGAGTTGAGCATATGTATTAACACCTCAGTGGCACTCAAACCCTCTTGGAAGATCCTTTTTCTTCACTTTGATGACAGAAGCAATGACATGTTTGGTGTACATGAATAAGTAATTGGTTTGATAGCATATTTACCCAGACCATGACTCAGTTATGCTCTAGCTATCTAATTGGAAAGTCCTTTACTTTGTCATGGGAAGTTATGCATTCATTAAAGATGATCATAGAGGTGGGCTAGAAGTGTTCTTGTCTTCCCTGGTGAGAGTTGGTAAAAGGGTTCCATGTTGAAAGGAACATTCCATGTGATCCTTTCAGATATCAGTCACTTTTCAGTGAACGCACATGTTTCCATCTCTGATAACAACTCATAACGACTGATGGCTAATGAATTAATAGTTACGCACAAAGGTAGAATATGCTAATTCAAAGCCAGGAAAGAAAAACACACTGTGTCCTTTTTAAGTGGCTATATTTGAATATCGAGGCTGGAGATAAACTCTCTCTACAACACCCAGTAGGTTAGCAGACAGCTTGGAAATGCAATTAAACACACAATGAGGATGCACAATAGAATGTGTCGAAGAGACATGGCTCTGTGACGTACTGTACAATTAACTCTAATCATTACTGATTTGTCATGACTAACACTGGATTTGTGGCTTCCTGTGGTTGTCTAGAAGTCACTCAGACAAGCCCAATAATAAATGGTCTCTTTGTAGTGGAATGTAATGTCGCTGCCTACATGGTCTTATAAACATAGCAAGCCCTTACTGAACTAAACTTCATCGGCCAAGTCAGCACAGTCTTTCTGTCCATATTAATACACTGGATTTGTGGCTTCAATAGCTGTCTTTAAGTCATTCAGACAAGCTGTCTTAGAAACTCTTTGTAATGTAATGGACCATCAACATAGCAAAGCCTTACCACACTGAAATTCATCTGCCCCGTCCTCACAGTCCTTCTGTCCATCACACAGCCACACACTGGAGATGCAGTTACCGCTTGGGCAGGCGAAATGGCCCTCTTCACATTTCTGCCCATGGGAAACTAGGGCAGACAACAATGGAAGGGAATAGTCATCTGGGTGTTAGCTGTGATTCAGTGGTGATTCAGTAATGATTCAGGTCATTATCTTTTCCCTAAGCTCTCTGCGAATCCCTAATTCTGTCTCGCCTAATCACTTCAGGAAATCATATTTATGTTTTATGATTTTCTCTAACTCTTCTCTAATTGAAGCGGACTTCCTCAATCTGTCTTCCCTAAGCAGAGAGCATGGAGAGAGGAGGAGAGATGAGAAGAGAGGAGAGGACACGAGACAAGAGAGGTGATGAGAGGAGACGTGACGTGACGAGAGGAGAGAGGAGGAGAGATGAGAAGAGAGGAGAGGACACGAGACAAGAGAGGTGATGAGAGGAGACGTGACGTGACGAGAGGAGAGAGGAGGAGAGATGAGAAGAGAGGAGAGGACACGAGACAAGAGAGGTGATGAGAGGAGATGTGACGTGACGAGAGGAGAGAGGGGAGGAGAGATGAGAAGAGAGGAGAGGACACGAGACAAGAGAGGTGATGAGAGGAGACGTGACGTGACGAGAGGAGAGAGGAGGAGAGATGAGAAGAGAGGAGAGGACACGAGACAAGAGAGGTGATGAGAGGAGACGTGACGTGACGAGAGGAGAGAAGAGGAGAGACTCACCCTGGCAGTTGGTCTCATCTGCGTAATCTCCACAGTCGTTGGCTCCATCACAGATCCAGGAGGGGTGGATACACAGTGAGGTGGAGTTACAGCTAATGAAGACTCTCTCTTTTACCCCCAGTTTGTAGAAGTCAGAGCAGTCTGTGTGGTCTACACAAAAACATTAGCTAGCTAAACATTAGCTACTACAAATCCGCAAACAGTCGCTAACACTTTGGATGGATAAGGTATAAACAGATAAAGTCAAGTTAACACTGTACATTAAGTTGCTCTTTTACCTGTGTAATAAGACTGTAAATATAGTCTGGATTATGCTGGATGACTGAACCCAAGTGATCCATCAATGGTGATAGCAGGCTACCATGTTTGCAAACTAACACTTTTTTGGATCATCACACACCACACCTTGACAAGGCTTAACTTACTGCAGTTCTTTTCATCTGAGGCATCAGCACAGTCAATGACCTGGTTACACCAGGCTGAGCCGGTGATACAGCTCCCATCTTGGCAGGATGATTCAGACGACACGCACGTGACATCTGAGAGGATAGTGGGAAAGGGAAATTAACACTTCAAAAAGGCCCGATGCTAAATCATCAGGGAGGTAGAGAGCACTTAATAGTGTGAACCAGGTAGATGACTCAGTAGTGTTTATCATCAGGTTCAGGGAGAATATCTAGGATAGGGAGGATGTCAGGGGTATATATATGTGTGTGTGTGTGTGTGTGTGTGTGTGTGTGTGTGTGTGTGTGTGTGTGTGTGAGCGCGCGAATGAGTTCAAAGCAAATAAAAAAAACACGAGTCATCTAAAAACATGATAATTTCAGGATTTATTTATGATCTTTTAGTTTATGGGAAAGCCATTTATGTTCTGTTATTATTAGCCTTACTAATTAACCACTGCACATTAGATACTAAGACATTATCTTTGATAGATCTAGTGAAGAGAAGGGGTTTTCTTGCTCAATTTACTTTGGTCTATTCATTTAGATGCATATAATTACATGTTTTAACAGGGGTATTGTTGATTATTTACCATTAATAACTGAACCGACTGCATGCGTTGAGACACATTACAGCTAGATGTGCCTGATTTCACAGTCCTGGAAAGCTTCATCCATCTTTAGAGAACTGCTGCCTCACAGACTCTCTTAATTGTCTTGTTTCAGGTTTAAAGATCATTAAGTTCCTGCTAAACAGTGCTAGGTTTGTTTTCCTCTGGGCCAACTGCTGAATCACAGCCCCAGAAAAAAATAAAATAAAATAGCAAACATAATAGCTAATTGGATTTTGAATACCACTTGATTTGAATAGCAATTATAAATATTGGAGATTAGGGGCTATCTTTGCATGATTACTTATCATTTTGTAGAAAATGATGACGAAAATGACAACACGAAGAGTGAGCCACTTTAATGATAATTTTCTGAACATGTTGTGCCTAACATCCTCCCCTTCTGTCTCTGAGGAGTGGAATGTATGTGGTATGTGGTATCCTTGGTATGTGATGTTGGTGCTCATTAAAGAGATGGGCTTAGCCCAGTGTGGAGCCTGCAGTGCTGCACACACACACACGCACCCACCCACGTAAGCAGAGAGGGACCTGCCTTCTGAGGTATCAGGATTGACTGGGAGATTAAGCAGTCTATCCATACTCACTGTTACAGAAGGCCTCGTCTGAGTTATCCCCACAGTCATCGACCCCATCGCAAAAACGACTGTTGGCCACACAGCGCTGGTTGTAGCATGCCCTGAAGCCTCTCCTACAAATCCTGTTGTCTGGCGAAATGACAAAACAAAATATGTTCACTTTGAAAGGAAATGCTAATGGTAGTCCTTGGGCTACTGTCACTTTCTTCACATGACGTCTTCTAGACTACAACTGGCAGAGTCCCACACTGTATGTGCTCTAGCCAATTCTTCTACACTCTTAGAAAAAAAGAGGGTCTATCTTGAACCTATAATGGTTCTTCTGCTGTCCCCATAGGATAACCCTTTAAAGAACCCTTTTTGGTTCCAGGTAGAATCATTTTGTTTCCAGGTAGAATACATTTGGGTTCCATGTAGGAACCTTTCCACAGCGGGTTCAAAATGCACCCAAAATAGTTCACCCTGGAACCAAAACATTTTTGCCTATGAGGACAGACGAAGAACCCTTTTGGAACCCTTTTTTCTAGCTGTAATTGGCTAGCAAGCAAGCAAGGGATAAGAACGGTCAGCCAGTATAGCAATAGAACATTTAGAACGAACGACTGGGTCGCGTCCATAGATACAGAACAGAAAGACTCAATGACTGGGTCACATCACCGGCAACCGAACCGATGGAACGAACGACCAGTCAACTTGGGTAGCAACCCTAGATTTGTGTTGGGACTATATCTGGTGGAAGGATGAAATTGTATGAATAAATTCATCAAAATACATTTTTTTCCTAAGAGTGTATGGTTGTCATAACAACAACCATAAATCATAACGACAACCATAAATCAAATTGTATTTGTCACATGCGCCGAATACAACAGCTGTAGACCTTACCGTGAAATGCTTACTTACAAGCCCTTAACCAACAATGCAGTTCAATAAATAGAGTTAAGAAAACATTTACTAAATAAACTAAAGTAAAATATTGACTAAAAACACAATCAAATTACATAACAATAATGAGGCTATATGCAAGGGGTACCGGTACGGAGTCAATGGTTGGTGGTACAGGTTAGTCGAGGTCATTTGTACATGTACTGTAGGTCGGGGTAAAGTGGCTATTCATAGATAATAAACAGCGAGTAGGGGGTGGGGGGGTCAATGTAAATAATCCGGTTGGTCATTTGATTAACTGTTCAGCAGTCTTATAGCTTGGGGGACCGTGTGGTGTTGTCCTGGCACCACACTGCCAGGTCTCTGACCTCCTCCCTATAGGCTGTCTCATCGGTGTCAGTGATCAGGCCATGTTGTAGCCAACCCTGCTATTGTTGTCATGCCATATGGATGGTTACAGCACATAGTATTTGACCAGGCTATCTTGTTAACATGTAGTTAAGTGATAATGCACAAGAAGCCTGTGTTTGGAGGATATATTGGCACAGGTTTTGCTAGGCCTAAGACGAAGTCGAGGGCCTATGACAATATATAGTAAGATCAATTGCTTACCACAATATTGCATTTTCTCATCTGACTTGTCTTTGCAGTGAGCTACTCCATCACACGTGAACTGATAGTTGATGCACTCGCCGTTTCCGCATTCAAACTCTGTGTGGATGTTGCAGGAGGAATTCTCTGCTGTAAAAGTAGATCACTTGTTTAATTAGCTTAGTCAAGTCAAATGTTGATTTATTCTCTCACCATAATGGTTTTAGCTGTGGTCTCAAAGTTTCCAGAAGCTGCACTAAGCTTAGCTGTAAAAGTACCAATATGACCTTGATGTCAAAAGTACATACACTGTACACTGAGTATACAAAACATGACAGACTGACCAGGTGAAAGCTATGATCCCTTATTGATGCCACTTGTTAAATCCACATCAATCAGTGTAGAGGAAGGGGAGGAGATAGGTTAAATAAGGATTTCTAAGCTTGGAGACAATTGAGGCTGTTCTGAGGGCAAAGGTGTGGGGCGGTGCAACTCAATATTAGGATGGTTTTCCTAATGTTTGATATAGTCAGTGTATATTCTCCACCTAAAGTATGTTGTTCAGTTTTTAAAGTAGTACAACTGCCTAAAACGGCCTGTCCTTGCCAGTGAATAAAAGTGTATAGACAATAACTAAAGAGGGAACATTTCTCTCAGATTTTTTTTTTTGTCAATCTGAAAATCTAGATATTTGTTGTGAGAATTGCAAGGTTATTGAATATATGACAGTTTAAAAGGGCAAAACGTCATGGCTTACAAATGCATTTGTTGTCATCTAATAAGACACGTGCTCCCCGACAACTACAGTTGACTCTTCCATCTGGGGTCAACAGACACAGGTCACCACAGCCACCGTTATTGACTCTACACGGGGACAGCTCACCTGCAAAACACACAGCCAACCAGAGATATTATAGACATAACAAGAGACCAACAACAGATGCTATAGACATAACAGAAGACAAAAAGACAAAGTGAGGTTGCAATTATTACAGTATATTGTAACGTCAAAGCCATTCCGAATGTTGAATATCAACTGTTTATAGGAACGTTTAATAATGCTGAGAGACCAATAAACTAAACGTCACCAGTTTATTAAGGGCTAAATCTCAAATAGCATAGAGTTTATTTCAACGCCAACGGTCACAACCCCCAGCTCCCACCAGCCCACCATAAAAGATGCATTAGCTCAGTCAGTGTGACAGGAACAAGCAGGTATGGTCTCATCCTCCCTGATAAAGAAAGAGCAAGGGATGCAGAGAGAAGGGAAACGATAAAGTGCCAGCATCACAAGCGCTCACCGGAGAGATACATGACAAATGAACCATAGCTTTCCTTCCCTTCCCTCAAACCCATTCACGCATCAGTGTCTGTGTAAGGGATGCGTGTGTGTGTGTGTGTGTGTGTGTGTGTGTGTGTGTGTGTGTGTGTGTGTGTGTGTGTGCGTGAGATGACTCAGCAAGCCCCTGGATGTGCTCCTAGAGCCCCCAGGTTCAGGTTGGAGTCATCTGATTACAGAGGGACAAGAAAGACAGACAGACAGGAAGACTAATGAAGATAAGGAGACATTGGAAGAATCTCAATTGCATACACCTTGCGTCCTCTCTCCTCGCCTCCTTCTCAAAACCATTGGATGAGAAAGCCAGGGGTCCCTCCCCCAGAATGGATTTTGAGAAGGAGGCAAGGAGAGGATGCGAGGAGTATGCGATTGAGATTCTACCATTTAATTCACATTTCACAACCAGGAAGTGAAAACTATGGTGAGAACAACAGGGGTCAGTTGGTACATGTGAGAGTGTGACAGTAGCAATCGTGTAGGTACAATCCACGCAGGGATCCCATACATGTACAACAAATGTATGCATTAACTGTACTGTAAGTCACTTTGGATAAAAGTATCTGCTAAGTGGCATTTGAAATAAAGATCAGTATTCTTTCCTTTAACGTTGCAAGGTGTTACTCATCCCTTTGGCAAGACGGAGAGGTCAGAGGGTGATGTCTGCGATCATTTGTGATGATGAAAAAAAGGAGAAGGAAAAGCACCTCTCAGCATCCTCACAGAGGGAGTCAAGCCGTTGGGACGCCCTTAAGTCCTTTTCCCAATGTCCTAGTTCTTACATATGCAACACTTCAGAGCCCTCCTCTTCATCTCAAGGATACATTTTTATTCATTAAGTTGCCAGGTTTAGTTTCTTCCCAGCTAAATAAGACCATCGTAATTTATAAGGAGCCCTGGTAGATAAATACACTGCTGTGACTTGTTTAAGTGGAGAACTATAGCAAAGAGAAGACACCCAAACTAAATTAAACAAACAAATGCAAGTAAATCTATCTAGTCCACATATCTATCAATGACAGCTAAAAACCACCAACAAACATTGTTCACACTAATAGATAAATTCTTCTCTCCCACATGTCCTATTATTCAGCAATTACAGTGCCTTTGGAAAGTATTCAGACCCGATGACTTTTTCCACATTTTATTACATTACAGCCTTATTCTAAAATTGATTAAATAAAACAAAATCCTCAGCAATCTACACACAATACCCTATAATGGCAAAGCGAAAACAGCTTTTTAGAAATTTTATTTACAAACGTATTTAGAAACGTATTTACATAAGTATTCGGCCCCTTTGCTATGAGACTCGAAATTGAGCTCCGGTTCATCCTGTTTCCATTGATCATCCTTGAGATGTTTCTACAAATTGATTGGAGTTCACCTGTGGAAAGTTCAATTGATTGGACATGATTTGGAAAGGCACACACCTGTCTATATAAGGTCAGTTGACAATGCATGTCAAATGAATTGTCCAGAGAGGACCGAGACAGTATTGTGTCAAGGCACAGATCTTGGGAAGGTTACGAAAACATTTCGGGAGCATTGAAGGTCCCCAAGAACACAGTTGCCTCCATCATTCTTAAATGGAAGAAGTTTGGACCCACCAAGACTCTTCCAAGAGCTGGTCGCTCAGCCAAACTGAGCAATCAGGGGAGAAGGGCCTTGGTCAGGTAGGTGACCAAGAACCTGATGGTCACTCTGACAGAACTCCATAGTTCCTCTGTAGAGATGGGAGAACTTTCCAGAAGGACAACCATCTCTGTAGCACTACACCAATCAGGCCTTTATGGTAGAGTGGCCAGACGGAAGCCACTCCTCAGTAAAAGTCACATGACAGCCCTCTTGGAGTTTGCCAAAATGCACCTAAAGACACTCAGACCATGAGAAACAAGATTCTCTGGTCTGACAAAACCAAGATTGAACTCTGGAGGAGCGTCTGGAGGAAACCTGGCACCAGTGGCGGTCAGTGCTGTTTCAGATGAGGGAGGACGATTATTTTTCAAGAAGATGGCCTTATTTATTTTACAGCATATTGGATGACTGTCATTCACATTCCATTCACCCAGATAAATGTAACAGCAATAGGTTTAGGTTGCTACGTAATACTCAAATTTTCCATATACCCATCATGAGGTTGCTACAACCTATCCTATGAATGAAAGTTTACAATGTAGGTGCACACAGGTCGAGAGACAAATTTGATGTGACAGCCAGTGACACATGGACAGACAGAGACATTCAATAGCGCCTTGCACACTCTTGCCTGCATTTAGTTGATAGTGGGTTTAATCATTAGTTGCAAACAAGATATATCGTACAAATATCCCTGTTTTCTTCCATTTGCTTCCGTTTAAGAAATGTTTTTTTAACAAAATCAATAGAATGAATAGACCTGTAAACACAGTTCACAGTTTCATAGCAGCCATGTTGTATTCCTTCTCGCATCTCCATTATGCGCTCCCCTCCTTTCACCTCTTCCCTTGCTTGTGGACTTCAATGCACAACATATCAGCTGTATGTGACCAGGCGAGAAAACCTTTCCAAACCAAACCGCTACACACAGCCTACATCGTTGTCACCATATTAGCTAAAGTAACATCATAGTCAGCATAGCTAATAGTATTAACGGGTTAGTAAACACGCTACTATAATGCAGTAACGTTACAGTGTACGCAGTTACTTTGGCGGGCCCCGGTGGCAATAAATTAGTAAAACCAAAAGCTTACCTTGACATGGAAGAGTTCCAGTGTTCGATAGCCATAGTCAGCTAGCTAACATAGCATCCCTCTGTTTGAGCAGGTTGTTTCAGTAGGCTAAACTAGCTAGCTGCATTTGCTAGCTAAGTAAGTGAAATGGAAAAAAAATTATGACAAAATCTCTCTCTTTCTCTCTTGCTTCTCCTTCATTTAGGAAGAAATTAATTTGCTCAAAACGGTTCAATTTTTTTCTTTCTCTCTCTGAGTCAACTACTCACCATGTTTTGCACTGTAGTGCTAGCTAGCTGTAGCTTATTCTTTCAGTACTAGATCCATTCTCTGATCATTTGATTGGGTGGACAACATGTCAGTTCATGCTGCAAGAGCTCTGATAGGTTGGAGAACTTCCGGACGATGTCCTCCAACCTTTCATAATTACTGTGCAAGTCTATGGAAAGGGTGGCGCAGTGGTCTAAGGCACTGCATCGCAGTGCTAGCTGTGCCACTAGAGAACCTGATTTGAATCCAGTTCTCTGTTGCAGCCATCCACGACTGGGAGACCCATGGGGAGGTGCACTATTGGCCCAACATTGTCCGGGTTAGGGCAGGGTTTGGCTGGCAGGGATTTTCCTGTCCCATCGCACACTAGCGACTCCAGTGGTGGGCCGGGCGCAATGATGTACACTGACACGGTCGCTAAGTGTACGGTGCTTCCTCCAACACATTGGTACGGCTGGCTTCCGGGTTAAGCTCTCGACCTTCGCCTCTCCTGAGTCTGTACGGCAGTTTCAGAGATGGGACAGGACTGTAACTATCAATTGGATACGGATGGAAGCTAGCTGTCCTCTGGCTACACCATGATGCTACCCTACTGTGCTGTTGAGGATACTGACCTTCTTTGCAAAATAGTGTGTTTTAATAAATTATTTGGTGACGTGATTATATTTAGTATAGTTTTATCTAAAAAGGATAACTTTTAAATGTTTTAAAATTTATAAAATTGTGAAACTCACTGAGGATGGTCCTCCTCTGAGGAGGAGCCTCCACTTCCTCACACCATCACTACGTTGAAGAATGGTGGTGGCAGCATCATGCTGTGGGGATGTTTTTCAGTGGCAGGGACTGGGAGACGAGTCAGGATCGAGGCAAAGATGAACAGAGAAAAGTCAAGAGAGAACCTTGATGAAAACCTGCTCCAGAGCACTCAGGACCTCAGACTGGGGCAAAGGTTCACCTTCCAACAGGACAACAACCCTAAGCACACAGCCAAGACAAAACAGGATTGGCTTCGGGACAAGTTTCTGAAGGTTCTTGAACCCAATCTCACATATCTGGAGAGACCTGAAAATAGCTGTGCAGCGACACTCCCCATCCAACTGACAGAGATTGAGAGGATATGCAGAGAAGAATGGGAGAAACTCCCCAAATACAGGTATGCCAAGCTTGTAGCGTCATACCTATGAAGACTCGATGCCAAAGGTGCTTCAACCAAGGATTGACTAAAGGGTCTGAATACTAATCTAAATGTGCTATTTCAGTTTTATATTTTTTTAAAATAAATTACCAAAAATTTCTAAAAACCTGTTTTTGCTTTGTCATTAAGGGATATTGTGTGTAGATTGGTGAGAAAAAAACAAACAATTGAATCAATTTTAAAATAGGCTGTAACGTAACAAAATGCGAAAAAAGTCAAGGGTTCTGAACACTTTCCAAAGGCACTGTATATACGTGTATGCACAGCACAGGCTTCCACACACTCACACATACAAATAAAACATTCACAAACAGTCTCTTTCTCTTTGAGATAAGTAATTCCAGGGAGAATACTCACAGCTGTTGGTGTCGTTTGCTACAGCAATGATTCCCATGGGCTGGTGGGGGATGTCTGATCGCAGTACCTTTGTTTCTCCACCTGTGTACTTGTTGGATCTCAGCACGGCTCTGCGAGCCCAGTCTGACCAAAAGATAAACTCCCCATAAATAGCCAGGCCAAAGAACATTCCTGGTCCTGACTTCACAATGACCTGTAAGTTACAAAGCAGTTACATCAGTTAAAGCATTCAGAACTTGGCAGCCATCAAATGCTATGTTATATGTCTACAGTGCCAATATAAAGCCATAGCTAAACCCTCTACCTCCTTGTAGTCTACTTAAACACATTATATGATTTTCAAAGACTTCATATCTGTTACTTCTAAACATCAAATGCTTTTGTTTGATTTTGTTTGAAAAACAGATTGCACTAGGAAATTAATCACTGCATCATCAACCCCTGTACAGAAAAGCACACACACACACACCCCTCCCCGAGGTTAGTGCTTAACCCAGATGTTGGCATAGTAAATGACAGTCTCGTGGAGAGGGAGGCAGGCATACATCAGACAGACTGCTCCCTTCGGGAGTCTCACTCTGCTTTCCTACAGCTCTGTAGTCTCAGCCATTAGTGGGACACGCTTGTAACCATCACATTAGTCCTGCTACCATACAGGGATTAATAGGACAGGTGTTGATTAAAGGAGCCCAACGTGTTACAGGGAAAACAACTGGCCATCAGGAGAGTGAGAGAGAAACGACAAGGCCGCCAGAAGGATTTTGACAGAACTTATTGACAATAAATTAAATTAGAGAGGACGCTAGTTTTGTACACAAGGTCTAAATACTACTGTGTTCCAAATCTCTTAGAATCTAATTAAAGTACAGTACCAGTCAAAAGTTTAAACACCTACCCATTCAAGGGTTTTTCTTTATTTTTACTATTTTCTACATTGTAGAATAATAGTGAAGATGTCAAAACTATGAAATAACAGGACTCCCCAATTTGTAAGTCGCTCTGGATAAGAGCGTCTGCTAAATGACTTAAATGTAAATGTTAAATGTCCCGGGTGGTGCAGTGGTCTAGGGCACTGCATCGCAGTTCTAGCTGTGCCACCAGAGACTGGGTTCGCGCCCAGGCTCTGTTGCAGCCGGCCGCACCTCACAATTGGCCTAGCGTGGTCCGAGTTAGGGAGGGTTTGGCTGGTAGGGATATTCTTGTCTCATCGCACACTAGCGACATCTGTGGCGGGCCGGGCGCAGTGCGCGCTAACCAGGTCGCCAGGTGCACGGGGTGTTTCCTCCGACACATTGGTGCGGCTGGCTTGCGGGTTGGAGGCACGCTGTGTTAAGAAGCAGTGCGGCTTGGTTGGGTTGTGTTTCTGAGGACGCATGGCTTTCAACCATGTAGCAATGAGACAAGATAGTAACTACTAACAATTGGATACCACGAAATTGGAGAGAAAAGGGGGTAAAAATTCACACAAAAAAACAACAACAAAAAAAAAAACTATGAAATAACACATATGGAATCATGTACTAACCAAAAAGGGGTTAAACAAATATTTTACATTTCAGATTCTTCAAAGTAGCCAGCTTCATGAAGTAGTCATCTGGAATGCATTTCAATGAATGTGTGCTTTGTTAAAAGTACATTTGTGGAATTTCTTTCCTTCTTAATACGTTTGAGACAATCAGTTGTGTTGTGACAAGGTAGGGGTGGTATACAGAAGATAACCCTATTTGGTAAAAGACCAAATCCATATTATGGCAAGATAACCTCAAATAAGCAAAGAGAAATGACAGTCCATAAATACTTTAAGACATGAAGATCAGTCAATACGGAACATTTTCATCAAGTGTTATTGCAAAAAACAATCAAGCGCTATGATGAAACTGGTTCTCATGAAGACCGACAAAGGAAAGGAATTACCTCTGGTGCAGAGGATAAGTTCATTAGAGTTAATTGCACCTCAGATTGCAGCCCAAATAAATGCTTCACAGAGTTCAAGTAACAGACACATCTCAAAATAAACTGTTCAAAGGAAACAACGTGAGTCAGGGCTTCATGGTCGAATTGCAGCAAAGAAACCACTACTAAAGGACACCAATTAGAAGAAGAGACTTGCGCCAAAAAACACGAGAAGCCCGGTGTCACGCCCTGACCTTAGAGAGCCTTTTTATTTCTCTATTTGGATAGGTCAGGGTGTGATTAGGCTGGGCATTCTAGTTTTTCGTTTTCTATGTTGGCCTGGCATGGCTCCCAATCAGAGGCAGCTGTCCCACCTGTTAGGCAGCCTTTTCCCACCTGTTGTTTGTGGGATCTTGTTTTTGTGTAGCTGCCTGTGAGCAGCACAGAACGTCACGTTTAGTTTTTCTTCTGTTTTGTTTGGTGAGTTTCTTATTTATTAAACATGTGGAATTCTACGCACGCTGCGCCTTGGTCCAATCATTCAAACGATCGTGACACATGGACATTAGACTGTGGAAATCTGTCCTATGGTCTGATGAGACAAATCTGAGATTTTTGGTTCCAACCGCTGTGTCTTTGTGAAACGCAGAGTAGGTGAAAGAATGATATCTGCATGTGTGGTTCCCACCATGATGCATGGTGGAGGAGTTGTGATGGTGTGGGGGGTGCATTGCTGGTAACATGGTCTGTGATTTATTTAGAATTCAAGGCACACTTAAGCAGTATGACAACCACAGCATTCTGCAGTGATACGCCATCCCATCTGGTTTGCCCTTAGTGGGACTATCATTTGTTTTTCAAAAGGACGATGACCGAGCACACCGCCAGGCTGTGTAAGGGCTATTTGATTAAGGAGAGTAATGGAGTGCTGCATCAGATGATCTGGCCTCCACAATCACCCGACCTCAACCCAATTGAGATGGTTTGGGATGAGTTGAATCACAGAGTGAAGGAAAAGCAGCAAAACACGTGCTCAGCATATGTAGGAACTCCTTCAAAACTGCTGGAAAATCTGGAATCTGTTTGAGGGAATGCCAAGAGTGTGCAAAGCTGTCATCAAGGCAAAGGGTGGCTACTTTAAAATATCTAAAATATATTTGGATTTGTTTAACACTTTTTTGGTTACTACATGATTCCATATGTGTTATTTCATAGTTTTGATGTCTTCACATTATTATACAATGTAGAAAATAGTTTTAAAAAACTTGAATGACTAGTTGTGTCCAAACTTTTGACGGGTACTGTATATGTATGTTCTGAGTATATTGAACATAACAGCGTAAGTACTATATTACTTGCAAAACTCATATATCTAAGCTCTCAATAATGTTTATAAGTATGTCAATTTATATGAAACCCCACCTCTTTCAGGAATACCTAGGATAGGATAAAGTAATCCTTCTCACCCCCCCCCCCTTAAAAGATTTAGATGCACTATTGTAAAGTGGCTGTTCCACTGGATGTCTTAAGGTGAACGCACCAATTTGTAAGTCGCTCTGGATAAGAGCGTCTGCTAAATGACTTAAATGTAAATGTATATATGAAACGTCACACAATTTAGTAATGTCTGATTAAATTCATGTTTGGGGGGGCAGGTAGCCTAGTGGTTAGAGCGTTGGGCCAGTGACTGAAAGGTTGCTGGATTGAATCCCCAGGCTGACAAGGTAAACATCTGTCATTCTGCCCATGAACAAGGCAGTTAGCCCACTGTTATCCAGTACACCGTCATTGCAAATAAGAATTTATTCTTAACTGACTTGCCTAGTTAAAAAAAGGTTACATTTTAAATTGAAACATCACATTCTTCAAAAGCAATTAAATTCAGAAACTTTTCATTATTTTGGGATTTGGGATGGTCATAAATCTTGAAAATCATATTCAGTGATCATATAGCCACATGCTTACCACCCTTGACTACCAGTTCTTAATTAGTATTCAGTCTCTTCACACCTAAAAGGTTGTCTTTTCACTGCCTGAATGTGTTAACATCTTATCCCCATCACATACTCAAGCGGGCTCTCTAGGCTTTCGTCAGCATGGGTAATGACACAACAGCTCCACTTAAAATGCCACAGTGGAGTGTGGAGGGCAAGTGGGCCTTTAGAGCTCACTGCTGTACTCTGTGTTCATCTCATGTCTGTCAGAGCAGAAGGGGGGAAAGGGGTGTCACACAGTCACAGTGTTAGGCTGTCAGGCTGTAATGACACTCCCAGATCACTGGGCTGGAGGAGCCATACAGTACAACTCTGCACCACCCTGCCCCCATACCGCCCCGCATCGCCTCCACACCATCACACATAATGGCAGGAAGCTCTCCCTCTCCCTCCCTCCCACCACTGCTCTGTTGATAATCCGTTAGCTCTGCTTAATTTTCACATTCTAATTGGGACAGTGACGGGCACTCCCCCACAGGGCTCTTCTGTGTGAGCTTTCATTAGCAGGAGAAAGACTACAGGCGGGGAACGCGGGAACCCAAAGGATGTGACTTTTGTGATGCACAACCCTGCTTTTGCAAACATATGGGTAACAAATTGAGATGGGTCAAGGTCCTCAGTCACATAGATCTTGTCAAGCACAAATTTAAACCGTCGGCAAAGAGGAGAGCCAAATTATAATGTAATCCCTTACATGCTGGGGATACATATCCTGGATGTTCACCACTATGCATATATATTATGCATGGCACCTCTCACGGATAAATTTAGCCCGACCCTCTTTCTGAGCTCCTTTACTTTTGAAGGGAAATGACTTCTATAATTAAGTAAACGATTCACTCTGTCTTTTGAGATATAATATATGAAAAGAATGCTGAGAGGTATTACAGAAGCTGTCCATTTGTATTATGACTAAAATGCCATCAGGCTCAACAGGAATGGGAGATAATGTAACGGGTATAAAATTAGTCCCATCTCAGTTTAAGGGGACATAATACTTTGACATTTCAGCAGAGAATCATTGCCTTTGTGTCTACCATGTTTCAAATATAATTTCTCTCCTCCATAGAAAGCTACGGCCCATGACAACGTCCGAACACATGTTGGTTCAACAAGAAGTAATTGCCTTTTTGAACTGCCTATACTTTTGGTCCTTCGTGAGATTCAATCAATACGTCTAAATTCTGTGGTCTTTTCTACAGACCAAGTCAAACAAGCTGCAGCATGTCATGCATGATAAGAGGGGACATTCATTAGAATGTGTTAATAAAATGCCACGATGTCATTCATTGTATGACTTAAGTTCAGCACTTACGGCTGCTTTCCAGGACACAGATTAAACCTAGTCCTGGACTAAAAAGCATGCTTAATCTCCATTAAAAGTGCATCGTAATCCAGCCCATGGTGTAACATAGTGTAACTGTGATAGCATTAAGAGCGGCATACATATGGAATCCTCATGTTGGTCATACTCACATATCTGTGTGAGCCGTCGTAATCACACCTCTCTATCGTCCCCAGACTTCCATCAGAGAAGTAGATCTTCTCAGCTTTGTGGTCGATGGTGAGTCCGTTAGGAGTGAGAATGTCTGTGCTGACGATCACCTTCATGTTGTTTCCAGCCAGGGTGGACCTCATAATACTGGGACGCTGCTCGTTCCAGTTAGTCCAGAACATCAGGCTGAAATAAACATTCAAAAACCTACTATTAACTAGATGGACATTTGAGAAACCACCTCAAAGAAGTCAGTTGACTGAGAACCGGAAAGATGGATCGTAAAAGTATGTTTTTTTTCCTATTACTAGTCTTTTATCTCAAGTCTAAAAGCAATTTCCACCTTCACTGCAAACAGATGTAACCCAGATCCGATATCTCTTTATGCACATTTTCCCTCAGACATATTTACACCCCCTCAGTGAGGAGGACAAAACAAATGTTCTCTGAAATTGAATAAGGGGAGTGTATGATGGCTTAAATAGGACTGCAATTGTAACTTGTCAAGCTCCTTGCCTTTCTTTGTAGGGTAAAATAAACACTAATCACTGTAAGAATTATTCATAGGCAGCCGTTCTATATTGCCTGTTGCTCTATCTGGTTGTGTCACTCCTGTTATCTAGTGATCCCATAACTCACGATGGCCTGCATGACCTGTCATCTGCTCCTTATTTTGTGTCGGCTGTGTTAGCATCGCCTTGCAGGAGCTACTGCAGCTCCCATCTCTGATAAGGCGCTGCCTCAGTTTCAGTTTTGCTACTCAATGAATGCTAGACAGAATGTGTATTTACATTTCTTTGAGCTGACTACTAAGAATATTACAAATTACAATCGTGTGGGAGTGTAAATAAATGGAAGATCCATCTGAAGTAGGTTTTGCTAAATAAAAGGAATCTGTGAATTGTATTGCAGTGTACAACAGTTATAGATACGATACTGAGCACTGAAAGTAGAGGGCTTATAGCCTCATTCAAACTACAAGAGATTGTTTCAAAGTTAAACAATCAATACTTTTGAAGTTCTTAGCAAAGGTTGAACTTGGAGATAGGCCTCGATATGGTTATCCTGGATCCTCCCTACAGTAGAATATGTTTACAACATTGAAAGTCTGTATTGATTCATAAGGGCTAGTAAGAATATGTCAGAGAGTGCTAATTTATTATAGCAGATGAAATTCAAATTAGCAGCATTCTGGAGTTTGTTTGAAAACTTGCCAAATTAAGAAATAAACGCATACACACTAAGATCAAGAGTTTAATTAGTTAGTGAACTCTGGGTCAGCATTCCGCGATAACCTTCTTGACGTTTAATTACCGTAGATTGAGACGTGGATATAACAGGAACATTTGTTAGTTATTGTGAAAGCACTGCCGGCAGTATTTCTTGAAATGGGAGTGTGTCAAACCAATTAGATGTCTCTCCTTCACTACACCGTGGAGATACAGTCTTCTCTACAGAACTGAATACATACTGTATGGGTCATGTACAATTATACTGATTGCTCTAACAGAAAGTCCACTGAGGTCTGTTTAAGAAATTAACTTTGTTAGATGGAATTGTCTTAAGACAGCAATACATTTCTCTCTGTCCAAGGAGGCATGTCTTGTGTTGTAATGCACCCAATATGATTGTGAGCTTATATATCTGTTGAGCAAAGGCATACAACCATAGCCTCAGGCATAGAATGACATACTGCATCTGAAGTAGTAGCTACGGAACTACAGTTGGGTGGTATACAAATTAAGATATAATTTAGCAACAAACTATTAAAAAGACCAACCTGGTCCCAGATGTGGTTGTGCTGTCTTGCCAACTCCTATGTTGTGACAATGACCATGGCAGTTGGCAAGACCAGGTTATTGGGAAACTGAGTAGAACCAGAACCACATACTTTTGGCACTCATTCAGGGCGAGGACATGGGGGTGGTCGTCTTCAGAGAGTGTGACCACAGCCTCTCTGCTAAAGGAACCGGGCCGACTTTGGTCCACGCTGTGCCTGGTGATGCTGGAGGTGGTTGAGCTGGTCCAGTACAGAGTGTCCCAGGCACGGTGGTACGCCAACCCCTCCACTGAACCCACATCTGGGGGGACAGAGACATGAGCGTCACCATGATCATCCAACCATCCAGCCTCCACTAATTCATTGTAAATTCTAACATGTAATGGACTTGGCATTAATCAACTGGTAATACATGAAGTACATTTGACTCTACTGATAAAGGTGGACAGAACTGAAGCCACTTCAGGGTGAACAAAGCCAATGATTTTTTTAATGAAATGTTGACTTGCACATACCACCATGCTTCTTTCATTTGCAGTGTTTCCCTACTCTGGTCCTCGAGTACCCCCAACAGCACACAATTTTATTGCAGCCCCGGACAAGCACACCTGATCAACCCTTAATGAGTTGAATCATGTGAGTTTGTCTGGGGCTACAACAAAAATGTGTGTTGTTGGGGGTACTTAAGGACTGAAGTTGGAAAACACTGGTATAGGGAATTACAGCCATAAAGTTGAATTCATTGTAACTCCTGCACACACACAATATAAACTCTGCACATTGTGTAATATAATGACAAATCCACCAATGTCACATTCACCTGTTCATTGGAAATACTTAAACCTGCAATGTGTAACTTTTTGGCCGACCCGACCAAATTCACATCGAAATGGGAGTTATAGATCTGTAATTTGCAATGAAAGCAAGTCTAAGACACTGTACATCTGTTCTATGTGCGCTATTTCAATGCTCCCTTTAAGTTTTGTTTTTGCGTCTTTAACTTGAGTTTTTTTTACACAAGCTTCAAACAGCTGAAAATACAATATTTTTGGTTCCTGGAAAGATATTTCACAGCAGTTTAGATGGTAGAATTATTCTCTAAGTGCTTGTTTTGTCACATAAACTGAAATTAGGCGAACTATTCGAATTTTAGCAACCAGGAACCGGCTGATCGATTTCTGCATATTGCACCTTTAAATGGAATATACGAGGCATTAATCAACCCGTAATACACGCAGTGCATCTGATGCCACTGGCACAGCTGATAGACATTGACAAGTCCAAACAAACATAATTCCAGGAAAATACGAAGTAAACTGAAATCCATATATCCATGCAGGGCATTGGGAAGTCTCTGCCAAAAACCGTTGTTGTTCATACATCAACTGAAAAAATATTGAGTTGACATATTCCAGGTGTCTCATTCATTGATTTAATTTCTACTGTTATCTTAGTGAGCAGGGATATTTGAATGGCAATTCAATAGTGACCAAAAATACCAAATTAAATCAAATAGATACAGCTAACTGTATGTGCTTGGCATGAAAATAGGGTTGCGTCAGAGTACAAGGACATGTTTGTCCTAACAGGACAAAGCACACATATTTCTGTCCTTGCTTTGCACTAAAACATCTGGCATTTTTACTGAACCATTGGTAAGGTGCTTGGATAAAACATGAACATCTTAATTCTATCCTATAACTCCAACTCAATGGCACATCTACTCTACAATCTCCTATGGATGGAGTGCTTAATTGGTCTTAATGGTGAACATGTGATCAATTCTGGAGATACAGGCTGAATCCAGTGCTTTCTAGAAGCCATAAACCATACATACAGAATACTCAAGGCACTATCTGAGTCAGCTCGATTGCTAATTAATTGTTTGCAATAAAAGGCGACTGACAGCTTGGTTTTCTGGAAATCGTTGGGAATGGCCCGGGAGTAATTAATGGAGGACGTGGAGTTTCATTAAGGAAATATGGATGATTAACATCTTCACCCTTCTTCAATGACAAGGTAAGCAGTAAAACTTTGTGGAGAAGAAGGAGAGAAGGGGGAGAACAGGGATAGGAGACGGAGGTAGAGAAGACAGTAAAGGAGACGGAGAGGGTGGAGAGGATGGAGACACTGAATTTCATAATTGTTTAGACGAATAACCAGAGTCCTGAATCCAACCAACAATGATGACCAGTGAGTAAAAAAAAGTAGCTAAGTTAAAATAAAGGCAATGGATGCTTTAGTGCTAAATTAATCACGGCCAAACTCTACACCTGAACAGGCTAGGCATGGATAGAGGACAACCAATTACACAAAGAGGTGCAGAGAAGGATATCAAACACATAGACCAACTTGACATTTGCCAGCCACATAACTTTCTTTATTCAGCACTTCTTTTAAAAATAACAATAGCTCCTCTTGGTCAAAGCCAAAATAAAAATCTCTCTCCAGTCACTCTGTCTGTCTGTCTGTCTGTCTGTCTGTCTGTCTGTCTGTCTGTCTGTCTGTCTGTCTGTCTGTCTGTCTGTCTGTCTGTCTGTCTGTCTGTCTGTCTGTCTGTCTGTCTGTCTGTCTGTCTGTCTGTCTGTCTGTCTGTCTGTCTGTCTGTCTGTCTGTCTGTCTGTCTGTCTGTCTGTCTGTCTGTCTGTCTGTCTTTTGCCAACAGTAGAACATGGTGGGGACGTGGATCAGTGGACTCCCACTGTTCTCCTAGAATATGAGGGGTGAGTGAGTGACTTGAGCTCCCATCTCAGAGGAGACTTTAGAGAGAGGCAGAAGATGCTAAGCGTGCAGAACAGAGGCTTTCCCTGCTCATCTGCCTCCACTCAGCCTTATCTAGCCCAGATTGAGTGGGTTAGAGAGGGCGAGAGACAATGGCTCTGCTGCCTCTTCTCCTGCCATCTAGAATGATTGACTGACTGGCAGGCTAAAAAAAGGTCCATGTGTTATGAATTGCATTATTTCACATTCTATATGAATTTATTTATTCACGCCAAATAAAGATATTTTGAATTTATCTGTGGAAGATGCCATTTTCACAAGCCCCCATGTGTCCTATAAATGCACTTAATCCCCAAATATAATCCCCAAAACATAAATACCCTAAATACTCAGGTTTATTTTATGCAGCCGCTGTTTCTTGCAATACTGCTAACCTTAGCCAGCTAATCCTGTAGTGAAAGCTGCAAATGCTGCTCTGCTGGCCAGAGTGGTCAATATACCTTGCATCACTCTCTGTGGCCACTTATTTATGTTTTGGTTTAAATGTGGTGAAAATGAGAGCAGGGTAATTTTCTCTATCAATAGTAAGACCTAAAAAACATCCCCCATTGTAACCATCTTATTTGACAGTTAAATGGGACCCATTTAGGACAAGAAGAATAGAGGTGGCCATTACAATACTCTATACTTGAAGGAGTATGCATTGAAGCCACACAATACATCAAGGGCACGGCCACTTTATTCTCCACAAATGGCTTTTCACAAATGGCTGCTGAGATGCAAGCTGCAGACCCTGATTTCACATCATACAGTAGGACCTTCATTTCACATCCTTGACTTAGAACCCTGCCCAGCAAACAAGGAACATTCCCAGAATGTTCTAGATAGTGTTTTATGTAACATTAGAATGATAACATCCCAAAAACATTCAAAAAAATGTTTTTTTAATGTTTGAAATTAAATATCCTTGTAATGTTCTCCTAAAATTCCCCAAAATGCACAACATCTGCAAAAACCACCAAAGGACATTCCCCAAAAGTTCTCATTAGATTTCCAGGTAATGCAATTACACACTGTACAGTAGCAGCAATGTTTTCCCAGCAAACCACATTTTGTTCTGTGCAAGTTCCCAGAACATTCGTTTGGTTGTGGCAAGTGTTTTCAGAACACAAAAACTGTCCAGTCGTGCTGATGATTATATGTTTGCATAAAACATTTGCCTATTATTGCAAGAATGTCCCCACAACACATTTGATCTGTTCTTTAGTGGTTCACAGAATGCTTCATTAGGTTGTGGGAACAATCTGGTGGGAACATTGTGGGTACAAAACACAAAAAAACTGTCCAGTTGTGCGGATGATTATACAATGTTTCTTTAAGGGTGCAAAAAACATTCACCTGACGTTACAAGAACATTCCCAAAACAAAACATGTTATGTTCTTTAAAAGTTCCTAAAACATTTAATTATGGGGATATAACAGGAGATAGGTTCCCAAAACACAAAAACTTTCCAGTTGTGCTGACATTCAAATAACGTGCACAAAACACTCCTTTGATGTTGCAAGAATGTTGACAGAACAGCCTTTGAGTTCTTTAAAGGTTCCCAAAACATTTAATTGGGTTGTGGTAACAGTGTGGGTACATTACAAGAGATGTCTGGGATGTTGGAAGACTATTCTTGTGATATTCATGAAAGTTGCACAGAACATTCACACAATGTCCAAATAAGCCAGTTTTTATGATGTTCATAGCACATTTGTTTTAGGTTTAACATAATATTCCATTGACATACACACAATATACAGTACATTTGACCTTGTCTTGGAAGTCCTCAGAACATTTAAAGAATTTGGATTTTAGGACTGACTACACAGTGATAGAGACACACATGGCATTTACATTTAATTCATAGGACATTTGAACAGAATTTAAATCATACACAAACAACCATATGTTTAACACTTTATTTATCCATATTTTGTTGTGTTACAGCCCGAATTCAAAATGGAATTATTTTCTTACCCATCTACACACAACACCTCATAATAACAAGTGACAAACATGTTTAGACAGGTTTGCACTTTTATTGTAAATGGAATACAGAAATCTAATTTACATAAGTATTCACACCCCTGAGTCAATAATATGTAGAACTACCTTCAGCAGTGATTACAGTCTTTCTGGGTAAGTCTCTTAAGAGCATTCCACACCTGGATTTGCAACATTTGCCAAATATTATTTTCAAAATTCTTAAAGCTCTTTCAAGTTGGTTGTTGAACTAGTCAACCATTTTCAGGCCTTGCCATAGATTTTCAAGTAGATTTGGCCTTGTGTTTTAGGTTATTGTCCTGGTGAATTATTATCCCAGTGTCTGGTGGAAAGCAGACTGAACCAGGTTTTTCCTCCAGGATTTTGCCTGTGTTTAGCTCCATTACGTTTATTTTTTATCCTGAAAAACTCCCCAGACCTTAACAATTACAAGCATGCTCATAACATGATGCAGCCACCACTATGCTTGAAAATATGGAGAGTGGTACTCAGTAATGAGTTATATTGGATCTTCTTTATTTATGTTTACCCATCTACCATTAGGTGACATTCTTTGTGAGTCATTGGAAAATCTCGCTAGTCTTTGTGGATTCATCTGTGTTTCAAATCCACTGCTCGACTGAGGGACCTAATTGTATGTGTGGGGTACACCAATGAGGTAGTCATTCAAAATTCATGCAGCTTACTATGTGACATGTTAAGTGCATTTTTACTCCTGAACTTATTTATAGGCTCAAGACATTTCAGCTTTTAACTTAATTAATTTGTAAACATTTTGAAAAACATACTTCCACTTTGACATTATGGGGTATTGTGTGTAGGCCACTGACAAAACATCTCCATTTAATGTATTTAAAATTCAGGCTGTAACACAACATGTGGAAAGTCAAGAGGTGTAAATACTTTCTGAAGGCACTGTAGCCATGGCAGTATGGTCAATCAGGAATGCCATGATTCCTTCTTTGCCTTCCTAGACATTAGTAACCCAGGGAAATACTGGTAACTGGGTTATTCACCATCATTCACCCATCCTCTTCAGATGCTGCGTACTTCCACTATCCAAAACTATGAGTTCTGATCTAGGATCACTTTTGCTTTTCAGATAATAAAAATAAGACGGGGAGGGATCATATCAAGCATCCTAAAGTAGGAATTATATCGGGTGCGTTTTTGAAGTTTAACAGTCAATTTATACACAATGTTCTATTTTTTTACAGTTAGCCTGAATTCTGCATTTCAGACTGGATTTATAAATCTGGACAAACAAAAGACATCTCTGTTAGTAGATTATATCTGAGCCTCAATTTCACAGTTGTTTAAAAATAAAAAATAAATCTTCAGCTTTGCAGCCAGATCATTAAACCTCTGCACAACCAGTGGATATCTGTGGTATTGTTGGGGGTTTTCTCAGTCTAATTATGATCAATCAGGAAAATGTTTAGCTAGGACTCCGGTACACAGCCGGGAGCGCTACAGTACAGTAGGTGATGGTAATGCAACATAACGTTGGATGCCAACCGGAGATAAATCCACAGAAAAAGAGGTGACAACGGTAGCCAGCTAGCTAGGGCAACGGTGGACAGTGTCCTTTTCTCCTGCCTGTCAGGCACTGTTCTCCAGGCATTAGTGGGTGCTAGCTAGTTAGTTAACTAGGACTCCAGTAAACAGCAAATGGGAAAGGTAGCTAGCTAGCACAATGGTACTGTACTTCGCCACTGAAAAGCTCAGATAATACTTTTTTTGCCCTTTTGACCCACATTTTAATTGCATAGACAATCAGGAAAAAATGTAGTGTATCAAAAGACTCACAAGCATGAAGATGGCGTGCTCAATGGGGGGCGTTTATGCACTAACCAATGGGATGCTCGAGGAGGGGCGTTCATGCAGGAACCAATGGAATGCTCGAGGGGGGTTCCTGCAGACATGCAGGAACACCCCGAATTGTGGGCCGAAATCACAGACTATTGGCATGACTGGACACTGTTTGGGCCATGAGAACATTTGCCGTGATATAATGAATGTTCTGGGAACTATTACAGACCCAATTTTGGTTTGCTGGGTGCATTACAACAAGATCAATATTTTGAGGGAAAAAATTAATGTACTTCAAACTCATACAAATATGTGTTTTGTAAGGCATAAACATATATGCACACTTGTAAATAAACAGACATGCATTAAATTTAAAATATAAAACATCAATCCAAAACTATTAAAAAAAACAGCACTCACTTTCAGCTATGACAGATCGTCCTGTCCAGTCGTCATTAATCATCTGGATATTCCCAAAATGGATGTCGCTGAAGAAGATGCGATTGGTCCCTCCACCGGTTTTCTGGCGGTAATCAAAGGTCAGCGCTATGACATTCTTGAAGTAGGCGGGCCTCTCGAAGGGCTGGACGGGTGAGTTGAGGTCGCTCTCGTCTGAGAGGTGGATGCTCTTCAGTAGGGTTCTCTCAGAATAGAGCAGGTAGCCCTCGTAGCGCTCACAGGCGAAGCCATCTTCTGCCAGGTGGCCATGGGCACAGGAACAAGTCCTACGTCCGCTACCCAGGTGAAAGCAGAGCTGCTGACAGCCTCCGTTGCTCCTGGCACATGGGTTGGTACCTATTGTGGCAGAGACAAACACTGTGTTCAAGACTTATTCTACATCCGTTTACTTTCCACTTAGTTTCACGGCTATGAAGTTATCATTGTTATGATCATTTTTACTGTAGTGCCAAAATTAGAAGTGCTAGTGTGATGTGTGTATATATATATATATGTATACACTGCTCAAAAAAATAAAGGGAACACTTAAACAACACAATGTAACTCCAAGTCAATCACACTTCTGTGAAATAAAACTGTCCACTTAGGAAGCAACACTGATTGACAATAAATTTCACATGCTGTTGTGCAAATGGAATAGACAACAGGTGGAAATTATAGGCAATTAGCAAGACACCCCCAATAAAGGAGTGGTTCTGCAGGTGGTGACCACAGACCACTTCTCAGTTCCTATGCTTCCTGGCTGATGTGTTGGTCACTTTTGAATGCTGGTGGTGCTTTCACTCTAGTGGTAGCATGAGACGTAGTCTACAACCCACACAAGTGGCTCAGGTAGTGCAGCTCATCCAGGATGGCACACCAATGCGAGCTATGGCAAGAAGGTTTGCTGTGTCTGTCAGCGTAGTGTCCAGAGCATGGAGGCGCTACCAGGAGACAGGCCAGTACATCAGGAGACGTGGAGGAGGCCGTAGGAGGGCAACAACCCAGCAGCAGGACCCTTACCTCCGCCTTTCTGCAAGGAGGAGCAGGAGGAGCACTGCCAGAGCCCTGCAAAATGACCTCCAGCAGGCCACAAATGTGCATGTGTCTGCTCAAACGGTCAGAAACAGACTCCATGAGGGTGGTATGAGGGCCCGACGTCCACAGGTGGGGCTTGTGCTTACAGCCCAACACCGTGCAGGACGTTTGGCATTTGCCAGAGAACACCAAGATTGGCAAATTCTCCACTGGCGCCCTGTGCTCTTCACAGATGAAAGCAGGTTCACACTGAGCACATGTGACAGACGTGACAGAGTCTGGAGACGCCGTGGAGAACGTGCTGCTGCCTGCAACATCCTCCAGCATGACCGGTTTGGCGGTGGGTCAGTCATGGTGTGGGGTGGCATTTCTTTGGGGGGCCGCACAGCCCTCCATGTGCTCGCCAGAGGTAGCCTGACTGCCATTAGGTACCGAGATGAGATCCTCAGACCCCTTGAAAACCATATGCTGGTGCGGTTGGCACTGGGTTCCTTCTAATGCAAGACATGCTAGACCTCATGTGGCTGGAGTGTGTCATCAGTTCCTGCACACATTTGTGGCCTGCTGGAGGTCATTTTGCAGGGCTCTGGCAGTGCTCCTCCTGCTCCTCCTTGCACAAAGGCGGAGGTAAGGGTCCTGCTGCTGGGTTGTTGCCCTCCTACGGCCTCCTCCACGTCTCCTGATGTACTGGCCTGTCTCCTGGTAGCGCCTCCATGCTCTGCACACTACGCTGACAGACACAGCAAACCTTCTTGCCACAGCTCGCATTGATGTGCCATCCTGGATGAGCTGCACTACCTGAGCCACTTGTGTGGGTTGTAGACTCCGTCTCATGCTACCACTAGAGTGAAAGCACCACCAGCATTCAAAAGTGACCAAAACATCAGCCAGGAAGCATAGGAACTGCGATGTAGTCTGTGGTCACCACCTGCAGAACCACTCCTTTATTGGGGGTGTCTTGCTAATTACCTATAATTTCCACCTGTTGTCTATTCCATTTGCACAACAGCATGTGAAATGTATTGTCAATCAGTGTTGCTTCCTAAGTGGACAGTTTTATTTCACAGAATTGTGATTGACTTGGAGTTACATTGTGTTGTTTAAGTGTTCTCTTTATTTTTTTGAGCAGTGTATTTTATAAATTGTAGAAAAGGTGAACACATCAAACCTATGAAATAAAACAAATGGAATCATGTAGAAACCAAAAAATTGTTAAACAAATTAAAATATATTTTATAATTGAGATTCTTCAAATAGCCACCCTTTGCCTTGACTACAGCTTTGCACACTCTTGGCATTCTCTCAACCAGCTTCATGAGGTAGTCACCTGGAATGCATTTCAATGAACAGGTATGCCTTGTTAAAAGTACATTTGTGGAATTTCTTTCCTTCTTAACATGCTTGAGATAAAACAATTTGTGTCGTGACAAGGTATGGGTGGTATACAGAAGAGCTCCATTTGGTAAGAGCCCCATAGCCCCATTTGGTAAAAAACAAGTCCATATTATGGCAAGAACAGCTCAAATAAGCAAAGAGAAATGACAGTCCATCATTACTTTAAAACATGAAGGTCAGTCAATAGGGAACATTTTAAGAACTTTGAAAGTTTCTTCAAGTGCAGTCGCAAAAACCATCAAACGCTATGATGAAACAGGCTCTCATGAGGACTGCCACAGGAAAGCAAGACCCAGAGTTACCTCTGCTGCAGAGGATAAGTTCATTAGAGTTACCAGCCTCAGAAATTGCAGGTCAAATAAATGCTTCACAGAGTTCCAGTAACAGACACATCTCAACATCAACTGTTCAGAGGAGGCTTTGTGAATCAGGCCTTCGTGGTGAAATTGCTGCAAAGAAACCAGTATTTATTTAACCAGTCAAGTCAGTTAAGAACAAATGACTGCCTTACCCGGTCAAACTCGGACAACGCCCTATGGGACTCCCAATCACAGCCGGATGTGATGCAGTCTGGATTTGAACAAGGGTGACACCTCTTGCACTAGGATGCAGTGCCTTAGACCGCTGCACCACTCGGGAGCCTTAAGAAGAGACTTGCTTGGGCCAAGAAACACGAGCAATGGACATTAGACCAGTGGAAATCTGTCCTTTGGTCTGATGAGTCCAAATGGAGATTTTTGGTTCCAACCGCAGTGTCTTTGTGAGACGTGGTATGAGTGAACAGATGATCTCCGCATGTGTATTTCCCACCGAAAAGCATGGAGGAGGTGGTGTTATGGTGTGGAGGTGCTTTGCTGGTGACACTGTCAGTGATTTATTTTGAATTCAAGGCACACTTAACCAGCATGGCTACCACAGCATTCTGCAGCGATATGCCATCCCATCTGGTTGGGCTTAGTGGGATTATCATTTGTTTTTCAACCAGACAATGACCCAAAACACACCTCCAGGCTAAGGGCTATTTTACCAAGAAGTAGAGTGATAGAGTGCTGCATCAGATGACCTGGCCTCCATAATCACCCAACCTCAACCCAATTGAGATGGTTTGAGATGAGTCTGACCACAGAGTGAAGGAAAAGCAGACAACAAGTGCTCAGCATATGTGGGAACTCCTTCAAGACTGTTGGAAAAGCATTCCAGGTGAAGCTGGTTGAGAGAATGCCAAGAGTGTGCAAATCTGTCATCAAGGCAAATGGCTACTTGAAGAATCTCAAATAAAAAAATATCTTTGGATTTGTTTTTCGTTACTACATGATTCTATGTGTTATTTCATAGTTTTGATGTCTTCACTATTATTCTACACTGTAGAAAATAGTAAACATAAAGAAAAACCCTTGAATGAGTAGGTGTTCGAAAACTTTTGAACGGTAGTGTTGTCACTTGTGTATAGTACTATACATGCACTGTCTGTAACTGCAGTTCTGTATTTCCCTTGTGCTAGATGGCTCCCAATTGATTTTGACCAATACATACTGTAGATTAGGAAATGAAACAATGCTGCTGCTGATGGTGATTGGTGAGAATCAAGAGAGCAAAAGAGCAATAAGTTGAAACCTTAACCTTTCTCCCGGCCTCTATTGAAGACTGTCACATCCTTCAGGTTGACCCCGAGACCACTTCTCATGGTGACTGCCTCACTGGCTTCACTTTTGAAGCCTCGCCGGATAGAACCGTTGGAGTGAGCTCTGAGGACAGAGAGAGAGAGAAAAGTTTTAAAAAGTAATCAAGGACACTTTCTTCTTAATTATTTTATGAATCTTAAAAGTACTTATCAATGGCACTTTATCATACAGAAATGTCATTGATAATGACATTGAGGTATGCTAGTACATTTACATAAATATGGTGCCCCTCATGTAAAAAAATCTCCGCTGAGGTTCTCCACACTGAGACCTCTGGGATGAAGGGTTAATACCAGGTTAGATGATCAGACTTTACAGCTCAATCTGTGTGCATATAAGGAAATATTAAATTACCTGTCAGACCAGTAGATGTAAGCTCCGAACACGGCCACAGAAAAGAGGTCTACGTTGGCCGCTGACAGTACAATCTCCCTGCTCTCACCCGTCTCAAGGTTGATCCTCTCTATCTTGTCGGTGCGGGCGTCACACCAGTATAATCTATTTTCCTGGAAAGCAATTTGAAAATGCACATCACCAAACTATCCCCCTATCCTCTTATGGGGTACATTGGGTACATTATATCCACACAAAGAAGGATGAGGTTAAGATGCGGGTATGAAACTACTTTAGGATGAGGTGGATGGATCAGAGCTAATAGGACATGTATGATCAGGAGGTGTCTGGTACTGTACCTCATAGTCTATGGAGATCCCATTGGGCCAGGCAATGCCAGAGTTGACCAGGGTGACCTGATCGGAGCCGTCTAGACGGGCTCGACCTATGCAGGGGCTCTGGCCCCATTCTGTCCAAAACAGATACCTGAGACAGATAGATAGAAGGTGGGTGATAGATAGAGGGAGAGAGCGAGAGGGTGGGGAGAGAGAGAAAAAGGTAGGGCAGAGTGGCAAACCCAGAAACATTATTAACATCCAACTGGTTGGACAATTGGAACAGATCTGAAAGGACAAATTGTGTGATCTAATGTGATACCAAAGTTATCAGAGGCTATGCAAGTGAAATCATATATTGTTACAATTTAGTTCCCCACAAAGCTCTTCTTACAGTAGGCATTTCACACCGTGTCAACACCAGATCATGAAAGTTTAGTGGCAAACTTAAAATGAATCCTACTGCACTACACAAAACAAACATCAATGCAGGGGACATGTTCGACTGGTAAGCCTAATGACATCAGTTGGCCTTCATCTGCTACATGATCTATTTTCAGTCCAGAAACAGCAGTATGACCCAATGATTATTATCCAGCAACATCTTGATCTCTTTCTGGAGGTGGTCAAGGCTGTCTGACTCATTTCACTCCCTGCTGGTCAAAAACATTTCCATTTCCTTTGCCCATTTTCAACTTTATCTCTTCTTAGTGACTGTCTGTCTGTTACCCATTCATCTTTCACACACACACACACACACACACACACACACACACACACACACACACACACACACACCCTTTCTGTGGATGAACAGCGATGGCTCTAGGTTGGTCAAGTCCCTCGGAGATGACTACTGAACGGTAGGCACCACTAACACGGGCAATCTCTATGAGGTTGAAACCATGGTCTGTCCAGTAAAGGTTACCTGTGGGAGGAACATAAAGATACTGGTATTAGAGTTGTATAAAGAACAGTTGTATAAAGGACAGTGTTACAATAGTTTTAATGCATACCGTTATTTATACAAGTTAGTCACATCGAGATAAAATCTCAGGAAATGTTTGATGAAGGTACATTAAGCGGCCCCCATAGGGCCGCTTAAAGTAAGAAGACATTTTGTACATTTTACAGAAGACGATACTGACCAGCGATCCAGTCCACTGCGATGCCCTCTACCCTGCTGATGCCCGTAGTAATGATGTCCTCCCTCCAGGTCTGATCCCTCTTGGCTCTGGAGATTGTGTTCAGGCCCATGTCTGTCCAGTACACTGTGTCATTACCTGTGGAATGGTAAGAAACAAAGTAAGAAAAATAACTGAACTGCACACTTGTGGTATTCTACAGTATATTAGTTGGTGCATAGACTGAAAACTTTTGGTATTCTTTAGTAGTCATGCGTAGACTTGAGCTCGTCAGTAATAATTTTCACCTCAATTCCAAGTGTGTGGACCTGATCTTTTTGTACTATTGTGGAAAATGTAGGCACATAACATAGCCTCCCTATTAATGTTAGTTTTTTTAATGGAAGTAAGCTTATTATTATTACAACTACATGCTCCATTTCACAAAATGGGGATGTAAATTATGATTATTGTTCATATATCCATTCAGACCTTATTTCCTTGTTGAAATGCAACATCGGGACATGAAAAGGCTATTGTATACCAGGTTTTATTGGAAAACAAATTGCATATGTAAAACATCGCATCTAAAATGTTATGATCCTTTCTGATTATAACTCTATTTCATATACGACAGGATGAAATACAAAGTCATTCATTTCCGAGTCCAGCCTTAGAGCCTTAAGTACATTTCGTTATTTGCCTGTCAGTTCAGTGGGCCCAGGTTGTTGGGAGGATAGGCAGCGCTATGTGTTTATTTGCACCCTCCTGTTTATACAGAATTCACACTCCGTTAACACATATCTTACATGTGACAGGATCCAGCTGGAAGGCTTTCATCTTTTTTACGCACCAATGACCTGCTTCATAATGATATGCAAATTGTATGTGTGAGCTATCCACCGCTGCTGTTGCTGGTTGACTCTGTGCTTAGCTGGGTGTTTGCATGGTCACCTGTATAACAGCAGCAAAGGGGAGGGTAACGAAGACCTTATGCACACAAAAGCCTACGTTTTTAGCTTTAGACTAGTTTCCTAATTTCCTAAAATGCAAGCTGTCGCACATCAAGATTACCATTGACATTCAGGGTCTCTGAGACATTTCTGACATCCACTTCCTTTGAGCTTTCCGTACTGTGAGAACTGCTGCCTTGCAACACTTATTTTCTGCCAAAACCTTCATCCCACTGGACACACCACGTCATTTCAACGTGGATAATTGGGTAATATTTGGTTGAGACGTTGATCAATGAGGTTACAACCGATATTCACCCACTCAAAAAGAAAGCCAAAAGTTAGTTGAATTTCCAATGTGTATCACCAGGCTTTCAACCAAATTCCAATGGAAAAACAATGTCAGATTTCTGGTTTAGTTGTCACCCAAATGTCTATCACTGCGCTTTCTAGACAACAATTTCAAAGCCCAGCAAAAAGTTCAAATGGGACTACGTCAGATATGTTGTTTACTTATACAACAGATTAATGTGTCCTCAATGTGCTTCATGTAATAGCACAACCACATGATCTGGATTGCAATTGAGATTACATTAAAAGTACATGGTTCAAGTGATCAATGCGATTATTATTACATCATTTGTGAAGATCTCCACAGACCTGCGACGACCTACGCATGCTATCTTGAACATGCACACTTTATATAACTACATAAACATACATTTATAGTTACAGTAACCTCAAAATGTGAAGTTTGAATGTTATATTAGTTTGGAAGATGGCCTTAACTTTAGGCTATTTACTGTATTACAAAAGTAATATTGAATTGTGTTTGGTTGACGACAACCAAATATCAACATTTAAGGAGATGTATTTCATGCTTAGACAGTTCCATCTGAGCCATTGGCTTAATTACATTCTTTCATTTATTTTTGGGGTTGAGTTGGAGATGTGAATCCCATTATCATTTATATACTTGTCAACAAGTTAATAGGCTACTCATTGTACTTCAAAATTGATATAAAAAATTGTGTTTGGTTGAAAACGCAACCAAATATCAACATTTGCAGGAGATTTATATTCTGCTTGGATTGTGCCATCTGTGCCACTGATTTAACCTGACTTTAATTCCATTTGGATTACAAATTAATAATTGATATGTTGGATTCACGTCTCCATCGCAACCAGAAATCTAAGTTGACAACCAAAAACAATATCACGAAATATAGTTACATTTGACATTAATCAGAGCTTGAAACCCTTGGCCTATTGTATTGTCTATTTTCAGTTGAATTTTGGGTTGAATTATAATAATAGCTGTTGATGACTTTGCAAATACTATTTAGGCCTAAATAACATCATTGATGATGCGTATATGAGTGATAAAGTATGGCCACATTTAATTTGCTCTGGTAAAATTACTTTGATAGCAACAGTGAATCTACAGTATTTTGTTTTTAAGTGGAGCTCTCCCAACAATCATTCTCATGACAGCACATTAGTAATATTTAGTGACAAATATAGCTAAGCAGGGTTTGGTTAAAATCCTGGATGGGAGAACAAAGAGTAGCTGTATATAGATACATTTTTTCTTCTATATATCATTGATCTGACATTGTTTTAGAGGTACAGATTCAACATATTTTAAACAAAGTTTGTCTACGTTGAAATGTGGTTAGCAATTTCACCCGCAAAACAAAAGTTTACAATCCTTTTTCCAAATCAAATATATTTGGTGTCCACATCACCAACAACCTATCATGGTCCAAACAAGAGAAGAGGGCACGACATAGCCTTATTCCCCCACAGGAGACTGAAAAGATTTGGCTATGGGTCCTCAGATCCTCAAAAAAAGTTCTACAGCTGCACCATCGAGAGCATCCTGACGGGTTGCATCACTGCCTTGTATGGAAACTGCTCGGCCTCCGACCGCAAGGCACTATAGAGGGTAATGCGTACGGCCCAGTACATCACAAGTTCCCTGCCATCCAGGACCTCTATACCAGGCGGTCAGAGGAAGGCCCTAAAAATTGTCAAAGACTCCAGCCACCCTAGTCATAGACTGCACAGAAAGCGATACTGCCAAGTCTATGTCCAAAAGGCTTCTTAACAGCTTCTACCCCCAAACCGTAAGACTCCTCAACAGCTAATCAAATGGCTACCCAGACCCCTCTTTTACACTGCTGCTACTCTCTGTTTATTATATATGCAGTGTCACTAACTCTACCAACACGTATATATTACCTCAACTAACCGGTGCCCCTGCACATTGACTCTGTACCGGTACCCCCTGTACATAGCCTCATTATTGTTATTTTACTGCTGCTGTTGAATTATTTGTTACTTTTGTTACTTAAGGGCTTGTAAGTAAGCATTTTACTGTAAGGTACTACACCTGTTGTATTCGGCGCATGTGACAAATACAATTTGATTTGTTTTCCATGTCACAATACGTTGACAAATTGCATTGAAACAATGTTGATTCAACCAGTTTGTGACCAGTGGGATCCTATTCTATCAAATGTGGGCAGGTAACAGCTTTCCCCTCCACTCTTATCTCTAAATCATGTGCTATTTTTGTAAACAAAGGTTTTATGCAACACTTACAATGCTACTGTGCGTACATGTGCTAGATAAAGCTTCTCTTTCCCAGTAGGCCTATATGGGTGTTGTCATCAATGAGCGTTGTGGCAACATATACAGTATATGAAGCATAACTAGCCCTTAGTTTATTAATTTGACAGTGCATGTTCAAGCACTTGTCAGTGTAATAAATCCACCATATTTAGAACATGAATTATGCAAGAGAAAACCCATTATATGACAAATGCCAGCACAAGCCATTGGGTTAATCCATTACCATTTCCTTGTTACCTTCATTTGATACAATTTCTGGGGAATTGCTTTGTGTCAGGCCTGGTTCAGGGGCATGTGGAGAAACGGTTGGTGTTTCTCATGAGTCTCTATTAACATGGACTTATTACTCTTTCATCTGTGCAGCCCTCAACAGCACCACTAACCACTATTCAACAGGGTTAGAGAGAATACTACAATAAAGGTTTTTCTCTCTCTCATTTTTTTGCGTCTCTCTACCCCTCTCTATTTCTCCCTTTCTCTCGCCATTTTTCTCTTGATTACAAACTGCCATTTGGAGTAAGTTTTACGTATGATGCGGAAGATGTCATGCAGGGAACAATATAAAGGGGTCATAAAATCAATGAACTGTAGGTTTAACTGTTGACTGAGGGGATGTAGTTAATGACCGTGTCCCCACTCTTATTTATTATGATCTGAGATCAGCAGTCCTACTCTGAGACGCTTTGTGAATATGGGCCCTGGTGGTACCTACCTGCATGGAAGTCCACCCCCACAGCGAACAGGGTCCCAGTAATGGGCATCAGAGCCTCCATGTTGTCATTGGGGTCCAAGGCGATCCCTCGGATCCCCTCATGGATGGAGTACATCAGAAATGACTCAATGCCTACAGAGTAGGAGAGAAATTATCCCATTACTGTAACATAATGTTAGTCTCTTGTGAATGACCTAACATAAATGTTAATGGAGTGTACGCAATATGTGGTTCTGGATTCCAAGATTAACACACTGTAAATAAATATGCATAGAGTACATTTATCACAGTCAAAGTATGTTTTCGTATGATTACAGAGGTTTCTATAGTACTTATTTGGAAACAGTGAATTCATGTCACAGACCTTGTGGTTACTCTGATGCTAGGGGGTCTGAACTGCTCAATGCATTTCTTGCATGGTCACTTAGGTTGTGTGTCCTAAACAGCCCGTAGAGCCAATAGGGCTCTGGTCAAATGTACTGCACTATATTAGGATGAGGGTGCTATTTGGGATGCACATTCAGTTAGAGCAGACTTGCAGTCTTACCCTCACAGGACATGCGGTCGGTGCGAAGGCTGTAGCCCACAGTACAGGAGCAGCTGCGGGTGTTCTCTGACGTGGGGAAACAGAGCTGGGAGCAGCCTCCATTGTTCACCTGACACGGGTTCCTTCCTGGAAAGGCCATGGTGAATTGTGTATTAATAAGGATATAGGACACCATTGTTAGCTTCATGGACATCTTTACTCAGATAAAATCTGAAATGTTATTCAGAGCACTATAGGTACTGTAGTACATCGTGGTGTCACATTTCTGGAATTGATAAGTGCATAAATAAATGTGTGTGTACGTGTGTTCCTTACCTCTCTGTCCCTCCCTGTCGTAGACCTTCATGTGAACCACTCCGCTAGTCTTATTCCTCAGAACCACAGGATTTCGTCCGTCTCTCTTGTTCACCGTCCCCAGATGGGCTGAATCATCATCGGCCCACCACAGTTTGTTACCTGAAACAAGGAAATGTCCTTAGAAACCCCATTATCACCATTTCTGTCTGAATTGTTATTGTGTTATTTAACCCTTATTCATTCAAGAAGTCCCATTGACGTCAACATACCTCTTTTACAAGGGAGACCTACATATATTGCATGAATGAAAACTGGAATATATGAATTCTGACAATGCAATAGGCTACTAATGATGCAACGTTTGATGTAGTGAAATCCTCAAATGAAAAATAAACCAGTAGCGTTGTTGACCCAAAATACTCTATCCTGAGCCTCTACTACACACAGGTACGTGTTTGTTGATTTCCATGTTTGAGTGGACCTACTGCACTGTTGTAGACTGTAGAGTACCTGCCTGGTGTTGTGCTTCTGAGCAGAAGAAGTGGTTAAGGAGAGGAGACTTGTATCATGAGTTTGGAGAGTGATGTGTCCATGTTTGCAGTGTGTGTGTGTGTGTGTGTGTTAAAGGAGGTGGGCTCGTGGTAATGACTGGAGCGGAATCAGTGGAATGGCACCAAATACATCAAATCAAATTTTATTTGTCACATGCTCCAAACACAACAGAAGTGGACCTTACAGTGAAATGCGTACTTACAAGCCCATAACCAACAATGCAGTTTTAAGAAAATACCTAAAAAAAGCAAGAGATAAAATTAGAAATAATTAAAGAGCAGCAGTAAATAGCAATAGCGGGGCTATATACAGGGGGAACCGGTACAGAGTTAATTTGCGGGGGCACCGGTGTCGAGGTAATTGAGGTAATATGTACATATAGGTAGAGTTAAAGGGACAATGCATAGATGCAAATAGCCTGGGTAGCCATTTGATTATCTATTCAGGAGTCGTATGGCTTGGGGGTAGAAGCTGTTTAGAAGCCTCTTGGACCTAGACTTGCCACTCCGGTACCGCTTGCCGGGCAGGAGTCTGACCATTTTTAGGGCCTTCCTCTGACACTGCCTGGTATAGAGGTCCTGGATGGCAGGAAGCTTGGCCCCAGTGATGTACTTGGCCGTACGCACTACCCTCTGTAGTGCCTTGCGGTTGGAGGCCAAGCAGTTGCCATACCAGGCAGTGATGCAACCAGTCAGGATGCTCTCGATGGTGCAGCTGTAAAACCTTTTGAGGATCTGAGGTCCCATAGTCAAATCTTTTCAGTCTCCTGAGGGGGAATAGGTTTTGTCGTGCCCTCTTCACGACTGTCTTGGTGTGCTTGCTCCACTACAGCTCTGTCGATGAGAATGGGGGCGTGCTCTGTCTTCTTTTTTCCTGTAGTCCACAATCATCTCCTTTGTTTTGATCACGTTGAGGGAGAAGTTGTTGTCCTTGCACCATATCCCTATAGGCTGTCTCATCGTTGTCGGTGATCAGGCCTACCACTGTTGTGTCATCAGCAAACTTAGCGACGGTGTTGGAGTCGTGCATGGTCGTGCAGTCATGAGTGAACAGGGAGTACAGGAGGGGACTGAGAACGCACCCCTGCGGGGCCCCCATGTTGAGGATCAGCATGGCAGATGTGCTGTTACCTACCTTTACCACCTGGGGGTGGCCCGTCAGGAAGTCCAGGATCCAGTTGCAGAGGGAGGTGTTTAATCCCAGGGTCCTTATTATGAGCTTTGAGGGTACTATGGTGTTGAACTCTGAGCTGTAGTCAATGAATAGCATTCTCACATAGGTGTTCCTTTTGTCCTGGTGTGAAAGGGCATTGTGGAGTGCAATAGATATTGCATCATCTGTGGATCTGTTGGTGTGGTATGCAAATTGGAGTGGGTCTAGGGTTTCTGGGATAATGGTGTTGATGTGAGCCATGACCACCTTTCAAAGCATTTCATGGTTACAGACGTGAGTGTTACGGGTCGGTAGCATTTAGGCAGTTTACCTTAGTGTTATTGGGCACAGGCACTATGGTGGTCTGCTTAAAACATGTTGGTATTACAGAATCGGACAGGGAGAGGAGGAAAATGTAATTGAAGATACTTGCCAGTTGGTCAGCGCATGCTCGGAGTACACGTCCTGGTAATCCGTCTGGCCCTGCGGCCTTGTGAATGTTGACCTGTTTAAAAGTCTTACTCACATCTGCTCACATCTTACTCACATCGGCAGAGTATGATCACACAGTCACCCGGATCATGGTTTGCCATTCCATTTGCTCCGTTCCGGCTATTATTATGAGCCGTTCTCCCCTCAGCAGCCTCCTGCGGTGTGTATGCATCCCATTTAGAAGTGGAGCTATCCCAGCCCCCCCCCCCCCTACACCCCGGTTAAATCCAGTGAGGCTCTCTATTGGCTTCAGACTGGACTAGAGCAATTGCCTTGCCTCAGACGTGACAAGGCTTTTCCATTCAAAAACCCAGCGGAGTGCAATGAACCTCACTGAACAGGTGCAACCAAGCTCACCTAACACCGAATTGCTGAGAAGTCCTCAGAGGTGTACACAGAATAAAAGTTGGCCAATTCACCCAATCTGAATAGTGATCTATGAACAAAATGTGTTCTGAAGTTAGCAGAGGGACTATACTTTTATATTTATTAGAAGTGCCATTATCAACAAAGATTCAGTTCATCTTTCTCAACACGTGTATGATAATTGAAGTGTTGATAATTCAATGAGGCAGTGATTATGCACAGATGAGGTATTACCATCTTTCAGCCGCAGACAGTGGATGTGCATCAACAGAAAAATGACTTTCAAAAATATACAGTACTAGTCTGGTTAAGTGTGCCTTGAATTCTAAATAAATCACAGACAGTGTCACCAGCAAAGCACCCCCACATAATCATACCTCCTCCTACATGCTTCACGGTGGGAAACACACATGCGGAGATCATCAGTTCACCTACTCTACGTCTCACAAAGACACGGTGGTTGGAACCAAATATCTCAAATTTGGACTATTCGGACGAAAGGACAGATTTCCAACGGTCTAATGTCCATTGCTCGTATTTCTTGGCCCAAGCAAGTCTTCTTCTTATTGGTGTCCTTCAGTAGTGGTTCCTTTGCAGAAATTTGACCATGAAAGCCTGATTTACACAGTCTCCTGTGTCTGTTACTGGAACTCTGTGAAGCATTTATTTGGGCTGCAATCTGAGGCTGGTAACTCTAATGAACTTATCCTCTGCAGCAGAGGTAACTCTGAGTCTTCCATTCCTGTGGTGGTCCTCATGAGAGCCAGTTTCATCATAGCACTTGATGGTTTTTGCGACTGCACTTGAAACTTTCAATGTTCTTGAAATGTTCTGCATTGACTGACCTTCGGGGAGGCAGCGTAGCCTAGTGGTTAGAGCGTTGGACTAGTAACCGGAAGGTTGCAAGTTCAAACCCCTGAGCTGACAAGGTCGTTCTGCCCCTGAACTGGCAGTTAGCCCACTGTTCCTAGGCCGTCATTGAAAATAAGAATTTGTTCTTAACTGACTTGCCTAGTTAAGTAAAGGTAAAAATAAAATAAAAAAATGTCTTAAAGTAATGGTAGATTGTTGTTTCTCTTTGCTTATTTGAGCTGTTTTTGCCATTATATGGACTTCGTCTTTTACCAAATAGGCCTAACTTCTGTATACCAACCTTATCTTGTCACAACACAACTGATTGTCTCAAACGCATTAAGGAAAGAAATTTCACAAATTAACTTTTAACAAGGCACACCTGTTAATTGAAATACACTCCAGGTGACTACCTAATGAAGCTCGTTGAAAGAATGCCAAGAGTGTGCAAAGCTGTCAAGGCAAAGGGTGGCTACTTTGAAGAATATATATTTTTGGTTAACACTTTTTTGGTTACTATATGATTCCATATGTGTTATTTCATAGTTTTGATGTCTTCACTAGTATTCTACAATGGAGAAAATAGTAAAAGTAAAGAAAAACCCTTGAATGAGTAGGTGTTCTAAAATTTTGACTGGTACTGTTTCTTTTATTCACAGTTATTTCTTATTATTGTGTATATTTATATTAAATTGCAGAGCTGTGACAATTGATTGTCTGCTTTAAAGCTATTGATGTTATTGTTTGTGTTTATTGCTCGGTTCTGCAAATGAAATATCCTAACCATCATAACCATTGTCAGCAGGGAAACTGCTAGATGATTATGATTGAACCCTAGCAGTGTCTAAGAGGCCCATAAAGCAGTTTGGCCTTCAAATTGAGGAAGATTATTTTTTTTAAACGTGTCTTTCTTTTTATCAGATGTAAATTTGGTGTTTACCCTTCATCATATCTGACCACAGACTATAATGAAGTACGATGTAAATGATTTACAATCACTTTCTAAATATAGCTTAAGTCTCAGTTGTTGTAAAGGAGAGATGGAAGGAACCCACTACAGTTCAGTGAAATAGCTTTGGGATGAAAGTCAACATTAAAAGGAAAGTAAAACTCATTTTCTGGAATCAGCCAAATTGCTTTGAGTGATACTGACAGCCTACATGCTGCTTCCCAAACAGGTGACCCTCCGGATCACCTAGCCCAGATTAGCTGTGCTTTCTGCATTCATTTGTTGCTACTGGGGTCAGTGGGTAGTGGTGATTGCTTGGTTGTTGCTAATCATATTTAATTTAAACCTCAACCACTGGGTTTGATTCCAAGCAAGTGGAGGCTGATAGATGGATCACTCACACTGTCTAAACACCAAACCTAACCTCACCTAACACACATACAGGCACACACACACACACACACACACACACACACACACACACACACACACACAACTTCTAAACACAGGCCCTCAGATCTCCGTTTAGCACAGCAAAATAACAGTAACACACAGCACCAGGAGTTGAAAGGATCAACCTGGTGTCACACACACTGCTTTCATTAACTCCATTCACAACTGTCCTTGGCAATCATCAGGATGCATCAGTGATTATGCAAAAAATATCTAATTGTTAACATTTTGGGGGATTGCCATTTGTTGTGAATAAGCTCGTCAAATCATCTGATAGCTACATCGACAACTATAATAATTTTGCTGCCCATTCTGAAACTTTTAGTTTCGAGTCTCAACATGCTGTTTTAATACTTCAACTGAACATTCTCATAATGGCGTTTGTCATGCAGCAGCAGGAATCAAATAGCAGTTAGTGTCCATTTCACATGACAGTGATAACAAGCCAGCAGTGGGCTAAACAAAACTATAGATAATCTATCAGTATGCAAGGCACTCTTGGGCAAACCTCTCATTGATGGTAATACACATGCACGCGCACACCAACACACATACTCACAGTCCCCTACTGTTTGTGTGTGTGTGTGTGTGGGGGCAATAGATCCAGGTCAGCCGCCTGTTAGATCTCAATCTCTCTTAATTGACACAGGCTGACGGTTGAGAACAAGCCTAACCACTACAAATACAGCATTTCATTGATTAACCCAAGGCAGACCAAAGGCTTCAGCTACAGGAAGGGAGTGTTGTTTAATCAGCGTTCAATAACTTTGATTCGCTAATGGAGCAGAGAAAATGGAAAGCAGTTTTCACATACACTACCAGTCAAAAGTTTTAGAACACCTGCTCATTCATGGGTTTTTCTTCATTTTTTACATTGTATAAAAATATTGAAGAAATCAAAACTATGAAATAACACTTATGGAATCACGTAGTAACCAAAAAGTGTTAAACAAATCAAAAATATATTTGACACCCTTTGACTTGATGACAGCTATGCACACTCTTGGCATTCTCTCAACCAGCTTCACCTGGAATGCTTTTCAAATAGTCCTATAGGAGTTCCAACACATACTGAGCACTTGTTGGCTGGTTTTCCTTCACTCTGCAGTTAGACTTATCCCAAACCATCTCAATTTGGTTGAGGTCAAGGGATTGTGGAGGCCAGGTCATCTAATGCAGCATTCTATCACTCTCCTTCTTGGTCAAATAGCCTTTACACAGCCTGGAGGTGTGTTTTAGGTCATTGTCCTGTTGAAATAAAAATGATATCCCATCTGGTTTGGGCTTAATGGGACTGACATATCACTGAAGAATGCTGTGGTAGCCATGCTGGTTAAATGTGCCTGTGTCATCTGTAGTGCTGTAGTGTTGTCTGTAGTGTCGTCTCACAAAGACACGGTGGCTGGAACCAATTATCTCAAATTTGGACTCCAGACCAAAGGACAAATCTCTACCGGTCTAATGTCCAGTGCTCATGTTTCTTGGCCCAAGCAAGTCTCTTCTTATTATTGGTGTCCTTTAGTAGTGGTTTCGTTGCAGCAATTCAACCATGAAGGCCTGATTCAAGCAGTCTACTCGAAACAGTTGATGTTGAGATGGGTCTGTTACTTGAACTCTGTGAAGCATTTATTTGGGCTGCAATATCTGAGGCTGGTAACTCGAATGAACTTATCCTTTGCAGCAGAGGTAACTCTGGGTCTTCCATTCCTGTGGTGGTACTCATGAGAGCCAGTTTCATCATAGCGCTTGACAGTTTTTGCAACTGTACAAGAAGAAACTTCAAATTTATTTGTCACATACACATGGTTAGCAGATGTTAATAAATGCTTGTGCTTCTAGTTCCGATCATGCAGCAATATCTAACAAGTAATATAACCTAACAATTTCACAACAACTATCTTATGAACACAAGTGTAAAGGAATTAATATGAATATGTACATAAAAATATATGAATGAGTGATGCCCGACCGGCATAGGCATGATGCAGTAGATGGTATAGAGTACAGTATATACATATGAGATGAGTAATGTAGGGTATGAAAACATTATATAAAGTAGCTTTGTTTAAAGTGGCTAGTGATACATTTAATTACATCAAGATGGCAAGATGCAGTAGATGGTATAGCGTACAGTATATACATATGAGATGAGTAATGTAGGGTATGTAAGCATTATATAAAGTGGCTAGGGACAAATAGATTACATCAACTTTTCCATTATTAAAGTGGCTAGAGTTAAGTCAGTATGTTGGCAGCAGCCACTCAATGTTAGTGATGGCTGTTTAACAGTCTGATGGCCTTGAGATATAAGCTGTTTTTCAGTCTCTTGGTCCCTGCTTTGATGCACCTGTACTGACCTCGCCTTTTGGATGATAGCGGGGTGAACAGGCAGTGACTCGGGTGGTTGTTGTCCTTGATGATCTTTTTGGCCTTCCTATGACATCGGGTGGTGTAGGTGTCCTGGAGGGCAGGTAGTTTGCACCCGGTGATGCATTGTGCCTCTGGAGAGCCTTACGGTTATGGGTGGAGCAGCTGCCGTGCCAGGCAGTGATACAGCCCGACAGGATGCTCTCGATTGTGCATCTGTAAAAGCTTGTGAGTGTTTTTGGTGAAATGACTACTTTCTTCAGCCTCCTGAGGTTGAAGAGGCTCTGCTGCGCCTTCTTCACCACGCTGTCTGTGTGGGTGGACCATTTCAGTTTGTCCGTGATGTGTACGCCGAGGAACTTAAAACTTTCCACCCTCTCCACTACTGTCCCGTCAATGTAGATAGGGGGCTGCTTTGTTTTGTTGACATTGAGTGTGAGGTTATTTTCCTGACACCACACTCCGAGGGCCCTCACCTCCTCCCTGTAGGCCGTCTCGTCGTTGTTGGTAATCAAGCCTACCACTGTAGTGTCGTCTGCAAACTTGATGATTGAGCTGGAGGCGTGCATGGCCACGCAGTCGTGGGTGAACAGGGAGTACAGGAGAGGGCTGAGATCGCACCCTTGTGGGGACCCAGTGTTGAGGATCAGCGGGATGGAGATGTTACCTACCCTCACAACCTGGGGGCGACCAGTCAGGAAGTCTAGGACCCAGTTGCACAGGGCGACTGGGAGTTTGGAAGGTTTGACGAGTTTGGAGGGTACTGTGGTGTTAAATGCTGAGCTGTAATTGATGAACAGCATTCTTACATAGGTATTCCTCTTGTCCAGATGGGTTAGGGCAGTGTGCAGTGTGATGGCGATTGCTTCGTCTGTGGACCTATTGGGGCGGTAAGAAAATTGGAGTGGGTCTAGTGTGTCAGGTAGGGTGGAAGTGATATGGCCCTTGACTAGTCTCTCAAAGCACTTCATGATGACGGAAGTGAGTGCTACAGGGCGGTAGTCATTTAGCTCAGTTACCTTAGCTTTCTTGGGAACAGGAACGATGGTGGCCCACTTGAAGCATGTGGGAACAGCAGACTGGGATAGGGATTGATTGAATATGTCTGTAAACACACCTGCCAGCTGGTCTGCGCATACTCTGAGGACGCGGCCGGGGATGCCGTCTGGGCCTACAGCGTTGCGGGGTTAACACGTTTAAATGTTTTACTCACGCTGGCTACTCACGAAGGTTCTTGAAATTTTCCACATTGACAGACCTTCATGTCTTAAGGTAATGATGGACTGTCATTTATTTTTGCATATTTGAGCTGTTCTTGCCATAGTGACTTAGTCTTTCATGGACTTAGTGGACTTAGTCTTTCAACAAATAGGGCTATCAAACATTGAGGAAAGAAATCCCACAAATTAACTTTTGTTTAACACGTTATTGCTTACTACATGATCCCATGTGTTATTTCATAGTTTTGATGTCTTCACAATTATTCTAAAGTATAAAATAGTAAAAATAAAGAAAAACCCTTGAATAAGTTGGTGTTCTAAAACTTTTGACCGGTAGTGTATATTCATTGTATTTTTGTATAGCAATAATTACATTTTTGATATCAATCATTAAAAAATATATATACTGAAAAAAATATTTATCGATATCAATAATTCACATTTTTTATATCTATAATTAAATGTTTCACATTAAAATGTATATGATAATGACCTTCATGGGTGTGGATTACATTTGCATGCTCCTACATACAGTTGCTAGTGAAAGTTTACACACCCCTTGCACAGTCTTCACATTTTGCTGCCTTAAAATTAAATAAAAAACGGATTAAATTGGAAATTGGATCTACACAACTTAACTATTTGTCACGCCTTGGTCATTGTATTTTGTGTTTTTGTCATATGTTTGGGTAGGCAAGGGTGTGACATGGGTTTATATGTTATGTTTCGTATTGGGGTTTGTATTATTTGGGATTGCGGCTGATTAGGGGTGTGGTATAGGCTTGGCTGCCTGAGGCGATTCTCAATTAGAGTCAGGTGCTTTCGTTGTCTCTGATTGGGAACCGTATTTAGGCAGCCTGAGTTTCGCTTGGTATTTCGTGGGTGTTTGTTCCTGTCTCTGTGTAGTATTTCACCAGATAGGCTGTATTTAGGTTTCACGTTCTGTTTGTTATTTTGTATTTCTGAGTTATTTCATGTACCGCATTTCATTCATTAAAGTCATGAGTAACCAACACGCTGCATTTCGGTCCGACTCTCTTTCCACAAACGAAGAACGCCATAACACTATTTTTCTAAGTGAAAGAAAATTATGTAACATTTTCCAAATTATTATTATTTTTTAAACATGATTGCGCACATTACTATATGTCTTCACACCCCAGAGTTAACACTTGTTGGACACACCTTTGGCAGCTATTATTTTGAATAAGATTATTGTAACCTTGTGCAACTCTAAGGGCAACATATCCATTGTTTTTATCAAATTTACTCAAGCTCTGTAAATTTGGTTGGGAATCATTGATGGACAACAACATTAAATTATTGTTACTGGTTTTCAGGCAGATTTAGGTCAGGACTGACACTACTAGACCATTCAGGAACACTCAACACCTCTTGGAAAGCTATTCTGGTGTGTCTTTGGCATTAGAATGTGTAATTGTTCCATTGAAAAATAAAACTCAATTACAGGGTTAGGTTTTCAGAAGACCATTGCAGGTTTTCTCTAACTTTTTACCTCCCCTTAGTTCCATTCATATTTATTTTTATCCTAATATACTCCCCAATCTCTGCCGGTAACAAGCATACCCATAACATGATGCTGCCACCACATTACTCATCTTATTCAAAATTCACATTTGTAATGGCTGCCAATGGTGCTTCCACTAAGTAATAATTATGGCAGGGCCACCAGAAAACTCACTTTTCTACTCACTTTTGATTTAGTTCAATAAAATATATTGAAGTGTTAAAAATAGGGGCAAAGTGCATGTTTTGACCAATCAGATTCATGGAATACGCTGGTCGCATTGGCAGGTCACAACTATAGAGAATGAGCGAGATAGCAACCATATAAACTTCGCATTAGGGTGTCTGTGAGAGCATGGGCAGCGCCACAGAGGAAATCTCTAAGTAATCGATTTTCTTCTTCACGATTGGCTGATCCCTCCTGATGACCCGGTTGGACATGACTCCAATAGGGTCATCAGGAGGGATCAGCCAATGAAGTTGGAAATCCCACCCAGTTGACTATATACTATATATGGAAGCCTAAAATGGTGCTGCCCATGCTATAATGGGCTTTTGGCCACTAGAGACCTCTATCATTTTCTATGGGCACAATGTCAAATAAAATGTTTAGTCACATGCACTGAATACAACAGGTGTTACCGTGAAATGTGTACTTACGAGCCCTTAACTGTCACGCCCTGGCCTTAGTTATCTTTGTTTTCTTTATTATTTTGGTTAGGCCAGGGTGTGACATGGGTGATTTATTGTGTTCATCTTGTCTAGGGGTTTATTAGATTAATGGGGTTGTGGTCAGTTTAGTTGTCTAGGTAAGTCTATGGTTGCCTAGAGTGGTTCTCAATCAGAGGCAGGTGTTTATCGTTGTCTCTGATTGGGAACCATATTTAGGCAGCCATATTCTTTGGGTATTTTGTGGGTGATTGTTTCCTGTCTTTGTGTTTACTGCACCGGATAGGGCTGTTTCGGTTTTCACGGTTCTTGTTTTGTAGTCGTGTTTGAGTTTTCCTATTAGAACCATGAACTATAACCACGCTGCGTTTTGGTCTGCCTCTCCTTCCCAGGAAGAAAACCGTGACACTAACCAACAATGCAGTTTAAAAGAATACAGATAAGAAAAATAAATAAAACAGTAATAACAATAACGAGACTATATACAGGAGGGTACCAATACAGAGTCTATGTGCGGGGGCACCGGTTAGTTGAGGTAATATGCACATTTAGGTAGAGTTAAAGTGACTATGCATAGATGATAACAACAGAGTAGCAGCGGTGTAAAAGAAGGGGAGAGGGGGGGAAATGCAATAGTCTGGGTAGCCATTGGATGAGCTTTTCAGGAGTCTTATGGCTTGGAGGTAGAAGCTGTTTAGAAGCTTCTTGGACCTAGACTTGGCAGTCCATTACCGCTTGCCATGCGGTAGCAGAGAGAGCAATCTATGACTGGGGTGGCTGGAGTCTGACCATATTTAGGGCCTTCCTCTGACACAGCCTGGTATAGAGGTCCTGGATGGCAGGAAGCTTGCCCCCAGTGAGGTATTGGACGGTTCGTACTACCCTCTGTAGTGCCTTGCGGTTGGAGGCTGAGCGGTTGCCATACCAGGCAGTGATGCAACCAGTCAGGATGCTCTCGATGGTGCTGAGAACCCATGCCACATATTTTCTGTCTCCTGGAGGGGGAATAGGTTTTGTCGTGCCCTCTTCATGACTGTCTTGGTGTGCTTGAACCATGTTAGTTTGTTGGTGATGTGACCATAAAGGAACTTGAAGCTCTCAACCTGCTCCACTGCAGCCCCGTCGATGAGAATGGGGTTGTGCTCAATCCTCTTTTTCCTATAGTCCACAATCATCTCCTTTGTCTTGATCACGTTGAGTGAGAGGGTATTGTCCTGGCACCACACGGTCAGGTCTCTGACCTCCTCCCTATAGGCTGTCTCATCGTTGTCGGTGATCAGACCTACCACTGTTGTGTCATCAGCAAACTTAATGATGGTGTTGGAGTTGTGCCTGGCCGTGCAGTCATGAGTGAACAGGGAGTACAGGGGGCTCAGCGTAGCAGATGTGTTGCTATCTACCCTTACCAGATGGGGGCGGCCCGTCAGGAAGTCCAGGATCCAGTTGCAGCGGGAGGTGTTTAGTCCCAGGGTTCTTAACTTATTGATGAGCTTTGAGGGTACTATGGTGTTGAATGCTGAGCTGTAGTCAATGAATAGCATTCTCACATAGGTATTCCTTTTGTACAGGTGGGAAAGGGCAGTGTGGAGTGCAATAGAGAATGCATCATCTGTGGATCTGTTGGGGCGGTATGTAAATTGGAGTGAGTCTAGGATTTCTGGGATAATGGTGTTGATGTGAGCCATGACCAGTCTTTCAAAGCACTTCATGGCTAGGGGTCGGTAGTCATTTAGGCATGTTACCTTAAGTGTTCTAGGGCACAGGCACTATGGTGGTCTGCTTAAAAATGACAGACGCGGACAGAGAGAGATTGAAAATGTCAGTGAAGATACTTGCTAGTTGATCAGCGCATGCTCGCAGTACACGTCCTGGTAATCCGTCTGGCCCTGCAGCCTTTTGAATGTTCACCTGTTTAAAGGTCTTACTCACATCGGCTGTGGAGATCGTGATCACACAGTCTCCCGGAACAGCTGGTGCTCTCATGTATGTTTCAGTGTTATTTACCTTGAAGCAAGCATAGAAGTAGTTTAGCTCGTCTGGTAGGCTCGTGTCACTGGGCAGCTCTCAGCTGAAGGTGAAGGTGCGCTGAAGGTGCACTCTCCACTTTCCTCTGGTATTTATTTAGCAACCGTGATAACACATCACTCCAGACACAAGCAACAACCCATACATAAATGTAGCCACCTATACACCTAAACATTAGTGATCTGACATACTGTACTGCATGGAAATGTGACTATTTTTCAGTCTGATCAACTGTAGGCTACTAACAGCAGCTGCATCCGCTCTATCCCTATGTGCAGGGTAAACGAAGCGGTAACGTTCTGCATTTATAGCCCATTTGTTTGTGAGAAAATGTGAATGGGATCCAATTTGGTTTATATTCAAACCTAGACTTTTTAAATCTAAAATTATTAACTGAAATTAATCAATAAACACAATAGCTGACAGACTGAGTTCATTTTTAATTAGGCCAAGAGATGCATGGGGCAGGACAACACAATGCAAACCAGAATAAAGCAAGCTCAGCCCTGTGAGTGTCATTGTCCAATCATGTTGCTTTCTCTGTGTATAGGAAACCCCTTAGTTATTTTTTCACATATAATTCATATGAACAAGTACAAGGTTGCTGCATGTGAACTGATTAGAAAAACTCTGGTCCCATCATAACCCATATTAAATGTTTTTACAACACACTACTCACGTCATACCATATAAGGTCCAGTTTTTTACTTGTCAGGTTACCAGATCAGGAAAAATGATGGGTCCCAGGATTCCACCACGCCACTCTGGGACCACCTCTGAACTGTGGTGGTGTGAAGACATACAATACACAAACAAGACATTTTCGTTGATTTATTAGTATTAATTTGTTAACATTTCCACGATTTTTCTTTCACTTTAGAAATATGGAGTAGCTTTTGTACGTCGGTAGGAAAAAATGTAATTTAATATTTTTTTTAACATTTAATTTTAAGGCAACAAAATATAGAATCTCTCCAACATCCTCTTCAATGACGTACAAGGCACTAGAAGCTGACTGGTTTAAATGTTAATAATGCTATATATTAGACATTTCTAATATAATTATTGATATGATTTTTTGTTTCTCCATTGAATCCTATGGGGAATTATAGATATTTTTTCTTTATTTTAATTTGATATTTTTACCCCAGTTTCGTGATAACCAATTGGTAGTTACGGTCTTGTCCCATCGCTGCAAGTCCCGTATGGACTCGGGAGAGGCGAAGGTCGAGAGCCGTGCGTCCTCCCAAAACACCACCCCGCCAAGCCACACTGCGTCTTTGACACACTTCTCATTTAACTCGGAAGGAAACAACGTACACCTGGCGACAGTGTCAGCGTGCACTGCACCCGGCACCTTTACATTTACATTTACATTTAAGTCATTTAGCAGACGCTCTTATCCAGAGCGACTTACAAATTGGTGCTTTCACCTTATGACATCCAGTGGAACAGCCACTTTACAATAGTGCATCTAGGTCTTTTAAGGGGAGGGGGTGAGAAGGATTACTTTATCCTATCCTAGGTATTCCTTAAAGAGGTGGGGTTTCAGGTGTCTCCGGAAGGTGGTGATTGACTCCGCTGTCCTGGCGTCGTGAGGGAGTTTGTTCCACCATTGGGGGGCCAGAGCAGCGAACAGTTTTGACTGGGCTGAGCGGGAACTGTACTTCCTCAGTGGTAGGGAGGCGAGCAGGCCAGAGGTGGATGAACGCAGTGCCCTTGTTTGGGTGTAGGGCCTGATCAGAGCCTGGAGGTACTGAGGTGCCGTTCCCCTCACAGCTCCGTAGGCAAGCACCATGGTCTTGTAGCGGATGCGAGCTTCAACTGGAAGCCAGTGGAGAGAGCGGAGGAGCGGGGTGACGTGAGAGAACTTGGGAAGGTTGAACACCAGACGGGCTGCGGCGTTCTGGATGAGTTGTAGGGGTTTAATGGCACAGGCAGGGAGCCCAGCCAACAGCGAGTTGCAGTAATCCAGACGGGAGATGACAAGTGCCTGGATTAGGACCTGCGCCGCTTCCTGTGTGAGGCAGGGTCGTACTCTGCGGATGTTGTAGAGCATGAACCTACAGGAACGGGCCACCGCCTTGATGTTATTTGAGAACGACAGGGTGTTGTCCAGAATCACGCCAAGGTTCTTAGCGCTCTGGGACGAGGACACAATGGAGTTGTCAACTGTGATGGCGAGATCATGGAACGGGCAGTCCTTCCCGGGAGGAAGAGCAGCTCCGTCTTGCCGAGGTTCAGCTTGAGGTGATGATCCGTCATCCACACTGATATGTCTGCCAGACATGCAGAGATGCGATTCGCCACCTGGTCGTCAGAAGGGGGAAAGGAGAAGATTAATTGTGTGTCGTCTGCATAGCAATGATAGGAGAGACCATGTGAGGTTATGACAGAGCCAAGTGACTTGGTGTATAGCGAGAATAGGAGAGGGCCTAGAACAGAGCCCTGGGGGACACCAGTGGTGAGAGCGCGTGGTGAGGAGACGGATTCTCGCCACGCCACCTGGTAGGAGCGACCTGTCAGGTAGGACGCAATCCAAGCGTGGGCCACGCCGGAGATGCCCAACTCGGAGAGGGTGGAGAGGAGGATCTGATGGTTCACAGTATCGAAGGCAGCCGATAGGTCTAGAAGGATGAGAGCAGAGGAGAGAGAGTTAGCTTTAGCAGTGCGGAGCGCCTCCGTGATACAGAGAAGAGCAGTCTCAGTTGAATGACTAGTCTTGAAACCTGACTGATTTGGATCAAGAAGGTCATTCTGAGAGAGATAGCGGGAGAGCTGGCCAAGGACGGCACGTTCAAGAGTTTTGGAGAGAAAAGAAAGAAGGGATACTGGTCTGTAGTTGTTGACATCGGAGGGATCGAGTGTAGGTTTTTTTTCAGAAGGGGTGCAACTCTCGCTCTCTTGAAGACGGGAGGGACGTAGCCAGCGGTCAGGGATGAGTTGATGAGCGAGGTGAGGTAAGGGAGAAGGTCACCAGAGATGGTCTGGAGAAGAGAGGAGGGGATAGGGTCAAGCGGGCAGGTTGTTGGGCGGCCGGCCGTCACAAGACGCGAGATGTCATCTGGAGAGAGAGGGGAGAAAGAGGTCAGAGCACAGGGTAGGGCAGTGTGAGCAGAACCAGCGGTGTCGTTTGACTTAGCAAACGAGGATCGGATGTCGTCGACCTTCTTTTCAAAATGGTTGACGAAGTCATCTGCAGAGAGGGAGGAGGGGGGAGGAGGATTCAAGAGGGAGGAGAAGGTGGCAAAGAGCTTCCTAGGGTTAGAGGCAGATGCTTGGAATTTAGAGTGGTAGAAAGTGGCTTTAGCAGCAGAGACAGAGGAGGAAAATGTAGAGAGGAGGGAGTGAAAGGATGCCAGGTCCGCAGGGAGGCGAGTTTTCCTCCATTTCCGCTCGGCTGCCCGGAGCCCTCTGCCACATGAGTTGCTAGAGTGCGACGGGACAAGGACAACCCGGCCGGCCAAACCCAACGTACACCTGGCGACAGTGTCAGCGTGCACTGCACCCGGCACCTGCCACATGAGTTGCTAGAGTGCGACGGGACAAGGACAACCCGGCCGGCCAAACCCAACGTACACCTGGCGACAGTGTCAGCGTGCACTGCACCCGGCACCTGCCACATGAGTTGCTAGAGTGCGACGGGACAAGGACAACCCGGCCGGCCAAACCCAACGTACACCTGGCGACAGTGTCAGCGTGCACTGCACCCGGCACCTGCCACATGAGTTGCTAGAGTGCGACGGGACAAGGACAACCTGGCCGGCCAAACCCAACGTAACCCGGGCGACGCTGGGCCAATTGTGCGCCGCCTCATCGGTCTCCCGGTCGCGACACAGCATGGGATTGAACCAGGATCTGTAGTGATGCAGCTAGCACCTTAGACCGCTGCACCACACGGGAGGACGATTAAAAAAAATGTGGGATATTTAAACATTTTTAATCTATAAAAGTAATTAAATGATTGATATAAAACAATTATATGAATATACGGCTTTCCATACTGAGACACACAAGCCCATAACACTAGCAAGCAAATAAAACTAACAGTATATAATAAGCAATTTCCCTTCGGGAACAGATGGTGTACAGTATATAATCAGGAACATATGAAAAAGCAAACAATTTTACTAAACCTGATGGATACCACAGCATCAATTTTATTATATATCACAACAGATTATTCTACATTCAATAAATGTGGGTCCTTTCCAAGAGGAAACTGGGTATGGATTTTTAAATGAAAGCTTTGGAGTTGAGAGTTGGCTGGAGAAAACCAATCTCAATCATTCATTCCACACCATGGACTACAGCTGAAGAGCAGACATCTGTCATTCACCTGTAAAGATGATTCACTGGGGGAAAAAGTCGATACGCTTTTCACTAGGAAATGTCATCAACAGATCATATTTGGACACAATGTAATTTTCTTGAAAGAACATCACAGCCTTTCTTCAATTATGTAGCTGTAAATAACCTATATTGTACGTAATGGATGCAAAAACATTCTCAGCAGGATATGTTTATAGTTTCCAGCTAAAATCTCACCTAAGTACTGAACATTATTTCAATATCAAAGCAAATTTCCATTAGGCTTACATAGCTATAAAAAGACATACACCTTAAATAATAGTTACTCTTTATTGTTTATTTTATTATCGGGTTGGATGTCTTCATATGACACTACTGTGTTTGATTTTGATTTTGTGTCGGTTGTGTCTGTTCGATTTGTTAGTTATTTTGGGTTGAGTTGGAATTTGAACAAAATTGGCCAGGAAAATATATTTAAACAAAATATTTGCAATTCCATGGTCATGGGTGATATTTTGAAAAGTCACACAGCTAATGTGTAAGGTATTCTTCATGCATCTACATTTGTATTGGCATTGCAAAACATTAGTCTGACCTGTTTGCCACTCTTCTCATTATTAAGCTCCTAAATATCATACCTTGACATTTTTATGATAATTGGAAATATAAACTAAGAGTTATGAACTAAGAGTTATGAACAGAGGGTAGTGACAGTTTTACAAACATGTTTCACACACACACTCTTTCCTAAAGCCCCTAGAAATAGCACTTGACCTTGTGTGGACTAACAAAATGTCCCCCAGTTGATTACATTTTTATTTGTTTACTATTATGCTAGGTACCACTCCGCCTTATCTCAGCTCACTGGTCACGATAACAACATCCACCCGTAGCACGCGCTCCAGCAGGTATATCTCACTGGTCATCTCCAAAGTCAACACCTCATTTGGCCGCCTTTCCTGCTTTCTCTGCTGCCAATGACTGGAACGAATTGCAAAAATCGCTGAAGCTTGAGACTTATATTTCCCTCACTAACTTTAAACATCAGCTATATGAACAGTAACCGATCGCTGCAGCTGTACATAGCCCATCTGTAAATAGCCCCCCCAATCTACCTACCTCATCCCTATATTGTTTTTATTTACTTTTCTAATCTTTTGCAAACCAGTATTTCTACTTGCACATCACCATCTGCTCATTATCACTCCAGTGTTAATTTGCTAAATTGTTGTTTTGCACACACTGTATATAGACTTTCTTTTTTCTCTCTATTGTGTTGACTACACTTGTTTATTCCATGTGTAACACTGTGTTGTTGTTTGTGTCGCACTGCTTTGCTTTATCTTGGCCAGGTCGCAATTGTAAATGAGAACTTGTTCTCAACTAGCTTACCTGGTTAAATAAAGGTGAAATAAAAATAAATAAATAAAAATTATTCTGGGGACTTCTGGTCCCCACAATTATAGTTAAACACGTCCACACACGCCCTTTCCAATATCCAATATAAATACTTGTAAGTATAACACCTCCGCACAATTATTCTCCATCTTTGGCAGAATATAAATATGCCACTCAAAGCAATTAAAATAATTTCCACAATACAACCAAACTTTCATTAAGTATGATAAATGGCTTGTTGTGAACACATCATTCCACTGTTCTACTGTAACCTTCTACTGCTTTCAAACTGTCGTCTTGCATTCCGGCTCACATTTTGTGGAATACGATAAAGTCACCATTTCTACAGCAAGAACATTTTTACTTTACTGTGCTTCCACCATAAAGTAAAACAAAAAAATGGTCTTAATTTGCAAACTTAAAAGTGTTCAATGTACTGTATATGAAGTAAATCAAAATCAAATCAAACTTTATTGGTCACATGCACCGAAGTGTAGACCTTACAGTGAAATGCTTACTTACAAGCCCTTAACCAACAGTGCAGTTCAAGAAGAGTTAAGAAAATATTTACCAAATAAACTAAAATTAAAAAAGAAAGAAAAAGTAACACAATAAAATAACAATAGCGAGACTATATACAGGAGGTACTGGTACCAAGTCAGTGTGCAGGGGTACAAGTTAGTTGAGGTCATTTATACATGTAGGTAGGGGTGAAGATAAATGCATTGTCACATTCGTTCCAACTTCAATACCTCCGGACTCTAAGCCGACACTATAAAGTTGTGAACTTCAATTGTTGTTTCCTTATTTTCTGACCGTGTAATTAGTATGTTTAAACTTGCAGCGAGGGAAAGGCACGCTTGTTCGTTTGCTGAGAAATGCGGAAGGCCTGCACTAAATCACTAAATACGGTGCATCAAAGGAGAATGAATCTTCCTTTGACAACTCTTCTGACCGTCAACACCAAGTTAAAACAGAAACATCCTGCCACTACTTGTCATTAACACTCCTGGCAAACAGACATGTCTTTGTACAGCAAGAGGTTTCCTCCCAATTGTCCAGATTGTAACTGTTAGGACGTGTAGATATTGGAAATGTGTATCCTGAATCCAAAATGGTGTAGTGAGAGTAATGCAATTATGAAGCCAGATGCTGTGTGCTGAATTAAATGTCTTATGAGACACTGTTGTCTTCCTTCTCCTTTTCCATCTTAAATGGAATGTATGTTATTTTCATCCTCTGAGGCCAAACGTTACATTCCTCTTTGTTTTAAGTCCTACCATGTGGCTGACTAGTAGCCAGTGGAGGAAAAATAATGGAGAATAATAACTTTATAGTTCCACAGTATTTCTATTCCCACTATGCATTTATTGAAAAAGTTTCATTCACCGATTCCAAACTCCATGCAAACGTTTCACCTTAGACTCGACAGTGACCTACATAGGCTTTTTCATTCAAGTGTGACCAAGCTTTAGAATCAGTTCAGTCATGCGTGAGTCTTTGTATTATGTATGGTGCAATGGCACAACAAAACAAATAGTATGAGAAAGAAATGCCTTCTTATTGAAAAGAAGCACCCTGTCGCAGTAATAATGTCCAACATATTAGATCCAGCACTGATACAAAGCAACAACACTCCACTATGGGCATCCACATCCATTTTCATTACAAAAGAAAATATAGCATCAATCAACATGCAGCTCCAGCCAGTGGTTTAATTATCTAATGCCCAGACAATTTCACACAGAGTGAAGCAGAACTGTCACAGTCATACCACAACACTGGTTAAATGGCTTTATCCAGGAGCCACTTAACTAGCAACATGTACAGGCCTAGGCCCTAAGCCTCCCCACTTTCTCCCTTAATCCATGACAGGGATCTGATTCACTGGCTGACATGCTCCACTGTTCCAGCCTGATGAAGACCTTTAGGTCCAAACGTTTCACAATACAACAGAGGGAAGATTCATCTACTCTTTATGTCAATAGTTTTTTTTTACCCACGTTGTGGGTACAATACGTTTTACGCTAGCCACAACTCACCCATAACAGCCAGGGAAGAGGCTTTGGTTAGCTCCCTCTTCATGCTCTCCAGCACCTCCAGACCACTACCGTCCACATTGCACCTGTTGATAGTGCCATTACCAGAGCTGATCCAGTACAGCTTGTTGGCTGTGTAGTCTAGAGAGAGACCTGGGGGAGAAGAATGAAAGGGGGCTAGTGACTATATGATGCATTATCTTTTTACAGTCAGATCTTTGTGTCAGATATGGTAAAGCACACAAGTGGGAAACACTGGTTGCAATAGCATCATCACATGTCAAATATTTAATGACTTGGTCTACATGATAGCAATCAGTAAAATGTACATACGCAAGATGCATCCGGTATTAGAGGGACTATGGTTGTTTGAATGTACAGTTTGTATAATATGTGTCTGTCAGGGTGAGTGTGAGATTGTTGCAATCTTTCTTGCAGCCTGGGATGTGACTTCATATGTGAAAGTATGGATGTAGCACTACGTGTGTATCTATAGGAGTGAGTATAAGTGTGAGCGTGCACATTTGTGTGTGTTTGCGAGTGTGTGCATGCCTGCTTGTGTGTGTGTGCATGTGCCATGGGTGCATGTGTGCGCACGTGTGTTTGTGTGAGTGCCTGTGTGTGTGTGCATGTGTCATGTGTGCATGTGTGTGAGGTTGTTGGAAGGATTCGTCGCAGCCTGCCTGTGATATCTCTATGACCTCCATTTGACATTATAAATCATTTGACCAGAGAGTGGCTCCTTCCTTTTTAAATCCATTCTCTAGCAGACATGATGAGATTTGACAGAATGGCACTATTGATGGTGGCAACTGGGGGCTACTTCAATTGTGTTTGTGGACAGCTCTGTCTCCCATGGTGTGTGTTTGTGTGCGTGTCTGCGTGCGTACGCCTGTATTCCCATTCACAACACATCATTCATTTACCACCGTCCCCAGGTACGGCCCATCATCAATGAAGTCATGTGATGTATATGGCACGCGGGCAATTTATATTTCAGACAGGGCATACCAAGACTACCCGACAGACACAGTGAAGACAACGGTACTGTGTTTATCTGAGAAAGTGAAGACTTGACCTTGCAGGTCTGTTTGTGCTGTAAGAACATGCTGCTTGAGGCGTGAACCTGCAAATGAACAATTGTGCACTGAAGCTTGTATCATCTGAGTATATGGTAGAGGTTCAGGTTGAACAACTGTGTATGGCAGGAGAATAGGTTTTCAGTTAGGTCAAGTGTACCAAATGATTTCAACACCTACCATTTGGAAAGATGCTATCTTTGTATCTTTGGAAATACACAAAACAATTCACCTAGTGCTCATTATGAGGAGACATTATCTGAATGGTGTACATTTTAGGACATCCCTACACCCTGTGACATACAAAGTAGCCCTGTCCTCCTCATAGGGATGTCCTAAAATGTACACCATACAGTGGACAGGGTATATACTGCCAGCATGTTGTTGGACTGCTCCTCTGAATCTGTCCCATGATATAGAATGTTGGAATCATAGAGTGTTGGAACAGGCAGTAGTGTTCCCGCAGTGTGAACAAACAGAGCTATAATGTTCAACTGACCGACTGGTTCCCGTTGGTTCTGGTGAAGGACCTTGCTGTTGCTCCCATCCATGTTGGCTATGTTTATTGTGTTGCCATCTGTCCAGTAGATTTTCCTAATGTGAAAGAATATAAATTACACAGACATTGCACATTACATTTTTACAGTTCTACTTTACAATAAGTTCCTAGTTCTTAATGAATTTGTTCAATTTAGTTGTACTTCGTGAGAGCTGCTCACTTTATTAATCTTGATACTGTGCAACTAAATTGCATACAATCTATATATTTACACTGAATAATGCTACAAATTCTATGAACAATTTTTATTTTCATGAGAGAACCATGGAAATGGTGTCATGTGTCATGTCTACTTTGGAAGGTTTTTCTTTTTGTTCAAACAAAATTAAGATTTCCTAATAACTTGTTGATGTTGAGTCCCGGAAGATAATGATGAAGTACACAGATGCTGTGGTGTTTAATCTACTTACCCCTTGGCGGGGTGCACGACAAGGCACCTTGGTTTATCAATCCCATGAATGACAGAAGTCTTCAGGGACCCATCCAGACGGGCGACATTGATTTGAGACTCGTCATTCTCTGAGCTGAGCCAGTATAAGTTCCTAGACAGCCAATCTAAAGCCAGCCCACGGCAGTTTAGTATATCTGAGGGGAAAACAAAGAGAGGGAGGCTGTCAATCCAGCATCCAACAATGTGTTTTACATGGAGTAACAGGGGTCATGAGTTAGACAGATTCATCTGCAGACCTTGGGACAGCAAACAGTACGAAAAAACATCGGTATAAAACATTATTTGTAAAATACAGCGATAGTGAACATTATCTTAGAATGTGTAAAAAAGCTTATGCCGGCAGGTTTTTGTTCTGTTCTTTATCAGGGGCAATGAATTAAATCTCTGGCACAAATATCAAGAACGGAAATTAGGATGAGAGAGGAGACACTTCCTGAAAAACAGCAATTGTCTTTTGTGCTTTGACAACGTGCTTTCATGCGACACAATTTGTCAAAACAGAGCTTCCAATCAAAAGCCTTTCAGACACAATGAAACAAACAATAATTGCAGAAGTTAGTTCCGGATGTGTCTTTCATCCCTTTGCAATGCCAATCAGAAAATGTAATGTAAATCATGTTAATTAAATGAGTGGCAGACACTGGCACTACGTTATTGACAGGCCTATAAAGTATTGTAGCCGGAGTTTCTGCACACCACAAGACTGTGTTAGCCAATGGAGCTAAAGCCTGGGAATTAGTTTAGGAGAGCTTACACAAGTCATCATGACTCATCAATCTCAGTTACATTATCATCTCTCCAAGTTACACACTTAGAAAGAACAGAGAGTGAGTGCGTCCCAAGTGGCACCCTATTCCCTACATAGTGCACTACTTTTGACAAGAGTCATATCGACCCTGGTCAAAATCTGGGATTGAGCCAGTAACTACCTCCAGAGATGACAGTCTCCAGCCAGGTGCCGTTGATGAAGGCCCGTTTGATGGTCTGTGTTTTCACATCCGCCCAGTAGATCCTCTCCTCCTGGGCATCGTAATCCACAACGGTGACGTCATCGATGTCTGGGACGGTAAGTGCTGTCATGACGTTCATGTAAGGGTTGTCAATATCCACCCCACGGATCTCTGACCGCCTGACGTACAGGAGGAATCTTTTCAACACTATGGAAAAATAGAGAAATATCAATGGCTACCACTGATTTGTGAAGTGGTTGACCTTTTAAGTCAAATATGGTTATGGGTGTAACATATGATATGCAAGTGCCAATGAAATAATGAATATGCTAAACAAATTGTTCTGGCATTCTTTATGGTTCTTTGTTATGTGACTGTGCACAATCTCCCACTCTTTTGTGACTTTGATAATGAAAAGGATAGATACAGGTGTGTTAAAAGATTGAAGACAGCCGTCCCACTCACCGAAGCAAGATTGTTTGTTGGGGGACAGCTTCATGAGGTGTGGACAGGTGCAGGACGCAGTACGGTTGTAATTGATGAGACACATGTGTGAGCACGGGCCACACCCATCATTCTCTTCACATGGGTTAGACGCTGAAGGAGTGCGAGAGAGTCAGGAATAGAGAAAGAGAGAGAAAATTGTCAGCAGAAAGAATGAAAAAGGAGAAACACTTGGCCCATGACAATTATTATTTATTTTACCTTTATTTAACTTGGCAAGTCAGTTAAGAAGAAATTCTTATTTTCAATGACAGCCTAGGAACGAACTGCCTTGTTCAGGGGCAGAATGACAGATTTTTTACCTTGTCAGCTCAGGGATTTGATCTTGCAACCTTTCGGTTACTAGTCCAACACTCTAAACACTAGGCTACCTGCCACCACAAATACATGAATGTGCACTTAAAGCTTTCACCACATATATGATTCAACAGGAAAGCTCACATTTCTGTCAGTTGAAACAAAAAGCCTCCCAAGAGTCACATTTTTGTGGGAATCCTTTGTAGGAAGTCCACTCTATATATCGCAGAGGATGTGGTAGTGCTGAAGTACAAGAACAAGATATGCTTTTGGGCACATGATCAAAATGTTTGCTGACAAGATAAACAGTAAAAGGCACCAAAGCTTATAAAAACAGAAAATACAGGTGCTTAGTTCTGTAGTTTTCAGCAGACCAATATGATTAAAGGGCTATTCTGGAACGTTAACACCTATCGAAAAGAGAGCAGGAGCAGGAAATAAAGGAACAGCTGCAACAACATGGGTGTAATGTTTTTCGATGGCCAGTTGGTCACATGTACTGCTCAACCATATCACTGACCCCCTCAGTTACAGTTGTGCTGACCAGATGGCACTTCACCTTATCCACACATACCACTACCCAACTCTACATCCACCTTGGCTCTCTTGATTCAACATTGCTTTCAAGTGGTTTAAACCACTGGCATACATTGGGAGAAATGGGCAGGGTAGGCTGGACATCTTTAAAGCAGTTGCATTTGTAACGGATGCTGACCCAGCAAACCTAATTATACAAACTAAAGAGTAATCAAGAAATGGTAAAATAACTCCCTATTCCTGGTAAGGCTTGGCTGACAGACAGGCCTCTTGGAACTCATTTGTCTGACTCCTAAGGAGTTCACGACCTCATCTCTCTCTCCCTCTTTCCGAGTTTACAGTGACTTTACCTCTTCCATCAAGTCTGTTATTGTAGGACCACAACCACTGCCCAAGACTGCCCACTCTTAAATCCCAACATTAACCTGTATGTGCTGACATTTCCTCCAGACTGATTTCATTGCACACGTCTGGTTGGATATTGCTAAGGTTTAACCCCACAGTGATCCAGCAGTATATAAGCAGCATACGAACAGACACTAGAATTCCTCCTTTGTCAACACCAAGTCACTTCAGATAAATAAATGCACAGGGTTTTAGATTGGACAGTTATTTCCCTTTGGTACATTTTCATACAAGATACAAAGATCCATTTTTGCAGTGATTTACCCAAAACAAGCTTGACAAACTCATTTCCAAACTCATTTCCTGCACTATGTCTCGCTGAATCCATTATACATTCACATGGTTTAGTAGAGAAAATGACTCTGTCTGCGTGAGTTGAAAACATACCCGACAACACGAGTCATGATAGGAAATAAAAGCCTGTATACAGTTCAGCAGTCAGCTGAATTATAGCCATAAGAAATTACAATAACAGGGGAAAGACTTTTCATTTCTAGACTGGCAGACATCTCATAAATAAATAACCCCCATGCTTTGCCGACGCGGAGAACAGAGAAAGGCTGGTGCCCAAAGAGTGATATCTTTCAATCAAAACCATAAAGTCTACTGGTTATAATACGGAATGTCCAGTCCTGTGTGGCTCAATTGGTAGAGCATGGTGCTTTCCACGCCATGGTTGTGGATTTGATTCCCAAGGAGGACCATCACAAAAAAGTACAAACATGTATGCACTCACTACTGTACGAAGCTCTGGGTAAGTCTGATAAATGACTAAAATGTCATGTAAGCTGGGGCACTTCACTGTTATAAAATGTATCTAAACTCTCAGGAGGTGCTAGAATATTCAAAAAAGGTCTCAGGTAGTCATGGTAACTGTTACAGTAAAATATGTGAAGTGTATTATGTTGTTGTTTAAAGTCTCTGTTTTGAAAGCTACATTTTCATTTTAATGCGACTGAATAGATATTCAGCAGCAAATAGCGGTGTATTTTCAAAATCTGATTATTAATTCAACGTGTTTGTGTTTATCTAACGCAGGGAGTAGTGGCTCTGTCAAGCCCTGGGTGTTATATTCACGTTGTATTATCATCAACACTCCTCTTTGTCTTTCTCTGCCACTCACAAGCAAATGAGACAAGGGGGCTGTGCAGGAAAGCCACATATTTACCTTGTAAATGTCCGGTGCCCGTTATCTGAATACAAAATGTTCATTATAGCTTCCAATAGTATCACCCCGCTTGTATTTGAAGCAGCTGCTTACTTCCATGCAGTGATTCAATGCACTCTGCATGCTGATCAGATGTATTCCTTCCTATTCTCAGCAAGCATAGTGCAAAGCTGTGGAGATACATTCAGAGGTCCTTTTGTTTAATCACATTTTAGGCACAGTCAGTAGTTCTGATTGCATTAATGCAGCCATGAATACAGAATACTTTAAATAAAATCATCATAACTCAAATACTGATACTTACAACACTGTATTGTGTCTTTGTAAATATAATATAAGTACGATGGTTATATCTTGAGACATCATTGTACAAATGTTTTCATACTATTCATTTCATTTCCAATATGATCATATGAGCCTGCTGCGGATCACCAGTGCTGGGAGGGGAGAGCGTTCTGTTTGATGTGTTATTGCAGCTATAACTAACCAATTACAGTTCCTCACTGTGAGGCCTTGGGACCAGCATTCCCCTTAACTAATCATTGGCACCTCCTCCCCGTTTTCAAACCTCATGTTACCCATCCCCCCCCTCTCCCGCCACACATAATGTATTTACAACCAGACTGTTGACGCCCCCAGACAAGCTCCCGTTTTGGCACCCACCAAACACCCCCAGAGACAAGTACTGTAGCCCCCACAGCTCTCCAGTAGTCTCCCTCTATTTTTCACGATCTCCCTCCCTCCCGCAGTCTCTCTGGTCCAAATCTGCAGGGCCAAGCAGAGACCACCAGTATCTCCAGGCTTTGGGACTGGCTGGCTGGATTGGATATTACCCAAGTTTCGCCCACTGGGCTCTTTAAAATGGGATTAGGCATACTTACTGGCTTCTGCAGTTCAATTTCCTCACACTTATCTATGCAGAACAGTCACGAGCAGGCAGATACAGAGGACGAAACAGCCAAATTAACTCCTACCACATTGGCATCATTTTGAGAATGCTAAATAGATGCAAACCAGATTACTAGAGTACTAATGCCCATTCATGGACAGCGGCTTACATTCATAGAAAGCTAAAAGGGGAGATATTTTTAACTCAGCTGTGAAGATATCATTTTTAAGGGTGTGAAAACAAACCACACCCTAAAGACAATACCGGCATCCAAGATATTATGATTTCTTTGACTAGCAGCTCTGTTTACAGAACCATTTTCGCAAATCCTTTTAGAAACAAAGAGCAATGAATGAACACCCAATCAATGCTATAATCTAAGCCTGGAAATATACAGTGAGCTGCAAAAGTATTAGAACAGTCAAACATTTGTTGTTGTTTTGGCTCTGTAATCCAGCACTTTGGATTTGATACGAGGTGAAAGTGCATATTGAGAAATAAACACAAATCTACTGAAAATACACTATATAGGCCTCCTGAGTGGCGCAGCAGTCTAAGGCACTGCATCGCAGTGGTTGACGCGTCCCTGCAGACCCGGGTTCGATCCCAGGCTATGTCACAACTGGCCTCTCATAGAGCGGTGCACAATTGGCCCAGGGGAGGGTTTGGCTGGTGGGGCTTTACTTCGCTCATCACGCTCTGGCGACTCCTTCAAATGAGTGGATTCAGCTATTTCAGCCACACCCGTTGCTGACAGGTGTATAAAATTGAGCACACAACCATGCAATCTCCATAGACAAACATTAACAGCAGAATGGCCTTACTGATGAGCTCAGTGACTTTCAACGTAGCACCATCATAGGATACAAGGCAGTTCGTCAAATTTCTGCCCTGCTAGAGCTGCCCCGGTCAACTATAAGTTCTGTTATTCTGAAGTGGAAATGTCTAGGAACAACAACGGCTCAGCCGCAAAGTGGTAGGCCTCACAGGATGGGACTGCTGAAGCGCATAGAAATTGTCTATCCTCGGTTGGAACACTCACTACCGAGTTCCAAACTGCCTCTGGAAGCAACGTCAGCACAATAAATGTTCGTCGGGAGCTTCATGAAATGGGTTTCCATGGCCGAGCAGCCGCACACAAGCCTAAGATCACCATGCGCAATGTCAAGTGTTGGCTGGAGTGGTGTAAAGCTTGCAGCCATTGGACTCCGGAGCAGTGGAAACATTCTCTGGGGTGATGAATCACACTTCACCATCTGGCAGTCTACGGAAGAATCTGGGTTTGGCGGATGCCAAAAGTTTAGTGGAGGAGGAATAATGGTCTGGGGATGTTTGGGCTAGGACCCTTAATTCCAGTGAAGGGAAATCTTAATGCTACAGCACATAATAACATTCCAGACGATTCTGTGCTTCCAACTTGACAACAGTTTGGGGAAGGCCCTGTTTCAGCATGACAATGCCCCTGTGCACAAAACAAGGTCCATACAGAAATGGTTTGTTGAGATCGTTGTGGAAGAACTTGACTGGCCTGCACAGAACCATGACGTCAACCCCATCGAACAGCTTTGGGATGAATTGGAACGCCGACTGCGAGCCAGGCCTAATTGCCCAACATCAATGCCTGACCTCTCTAATGCGCTTGTGGTTAAATGAAAGCAAGTCCCTGCAGGAATGTTCTAAAATCTAGTGGAAAGCCTTCCCAGAAGAGTGTAGGCTGTTATAGCAGCAAAGGGGGGACGAACTCCATATTAATTCCCATGATTTTGGAATGAGATGTTCAACGAGCAGGTGTCCACATATTTTGGGTCATGTAGTGTATCAGTAAATTGATGAGCCAAACGGATTAAGAATTTAAATTGGGGGCCAACTGGTAAGCCTATTTTACTTTCCATACACCTTAATCTGCATAATTTATTTAATGTGTGCCTTTAATTTGACTTCCAATGGGCATATACAGAGAAAGGCTATCATCGGTGTTGACAGGATTAATTGTAGCCCGCTCTCATTCTGCAGTTCCTTTCATTAATTCTGGTTCAATTCATTTTAAAAACGGCTTGACACTGTTGCATGAACCAATTAGCCTAATTTGGGCGGAGGGAGAAAACACATTCTGAGGTACCATTAATGCAATCTAATTCTCTGCATGACCACCTTTTTCAATCATTCAGCCCCTTTCTTATTGTATGCATGCTGAGAAGCCCCATGATTGGCAGGCCCAATGAGGGCAGAGAAGCAGCTAAAATGAATACCATTATACTCTCTCTCTCTTCTTCTCTATATGCAACAGGGGATTCACCTTTTCAGAAATGCTTCTTAGTCAATACACTCATTGAAAAAAGTGTTCCAAAAGCGTTCTTTGGCTGTCCTCATAGGAGAACCCTTTTTGGTTCCAGGTAGAACTGTTTTGGGTTCCAGGTAGAACCGTTTTGGGTTCCAGGTAGAACCCTCTGTGAAAAGGGGTTGTATTTTGCACATGCTTCGTAAACAACAGGTGTAGACTAACGTTAATATGTTTCGTTACAGCCCCTTCCCAACAACCAAAGGAGAAAGAAAACAGAGACAATAGAAAAGTAAAACACGTAATAATAAATAAACAATGAGTAACCATAACTTGGCTATATACACGGGGTACCAGTGCCGAGTCTATGTGCAGGGGTACGAGGTAATTGAGGTAGAGATGTACATATACACTGTACACATGGAAAAAAGTGACAAATTATAAACAGTAGCAGAAGCATATGCATATGTGATGAGTCCAAAAGTTAGCACAAAAAGAGTCAATGCAGATTGTTTAATAGTTAACTATTTAGCAGTCTTATGGCTTGGGGGTAGAAGCTGTTCAGGGACCTGTTGGTTCCAGACTTGGTGCAGCGGTAAGGCAAGCCATGCAGTAGCAGAGAGAACAGTCTATGACTTGGGTGGCTGGAGTCCTTGAAAATGTTTAGTGATGTACTGGGCCGCACACACTACCCTCAGTAGCGCCTTGTGGTCGAATGCCAAGCAGTTGCAATACCAAACATCGATGCAGCCAGTCAAGATGTTCTCAACGTTTCAGCTGTAAACTTCTTAAGGATCTGAGGGCCCATGCCAAATCTTTTCAGCCTGCTGAGGGGGAAGAGGTGTTGTCGTGCCCTCTTCTCTACTGTGTTGGTGTGTGTGGACCATGATAGATCCTTAGTGATGTGGACACGAGGAACCTGAAGCTCTCAGCCCGCTCCACTACAGCCCCATTAATGACGATGGGAGAGTGCTCTGCCCTCCTTTTCCTGTAGTCCACGATTTGTTTCTTTGTCTTGCTGACTTTGATGGAGAGGATGTTGTCACTGACCTGCCCTCTACAGCTGTCTCATCGTCGTCTGTGTTCAGGCCATACACAGTCGTGTCGTTGGCAAACTTAATGATGGTGTTTGGAGTCATGTGCGGCTATGCAGTCGTGGATGAAGAGGGAGTAGAGGAGGGGACTAAATAGACACTTTTTTCTAAGAGTTTATGTATAGGCATTATGACTAGCATCAGTTAAACTAGAAAATAATGGGCCAAATCTGATGCATTATTATGCAACCAGTTTTCAGTATACAACAGGGAAGTGAGGGAACTAGTTTTTATGGAAAATCTCCGTTAGGCATGCTTTTTAGTCCAGGACTAAACTTAATCTGTGTGCTAAAAACCACCCCATAGACTACAGTGACAACACTCAGGGGAATATTTGATGTGCATTACCAAAGGTTACAGTTGCTTGACTACAGGTCTAGGCTGTTTACCTTGTGGCTGTCTGCTAGGGTGGAAGATCTGCAGGTCAAAGGGCTGAGCGCTGGTCTTCTGGATCACTGTGACGTTACGGCCCGTCCACTTGTTGGCTCTGGCCAGGGTGTTGGTCCTCCAGTCTGTCCAGTAGACACTTCCCCCAAACAGGGACACGGCGAAGGGGTGTGACAGGTACTCATGTCCCCTCAGGATCTCTATGATCCCACTGCCATCGTACAGTGCAGAGTAGATGGCATCAGAGCTGTGAAAGGGAGAAGATAGGTGAAGGTACAGTAACCAGCCAGAATAGATAACATACAGCTCAGATGAGATGGCATGAGAGCTGTTCGAGGGAGAAAACATGATCAGGAGGTCATTAGATTGTCTCTTTCCAGTATAAAGACAGAGATACAGTATATGCATACTAGCCAGGTAGAGTAACCATGGAAGTACAATACATTGCAGCGTAGATGGCATTAGAGCTGTTATATGGTGGTATGAATATCATCATGAGGCTGCCTGGCTCTATACAATAAAAATACTAGTCAGGTATTTGTATTTATTATGGATCTTCCTGCCAAGGCAGCAACTACTCTTCCTGGGGTCCAGCAAAATTAAGGCAGTTATGCAGTTTTAAAAACATTACATTCACAAATTTCACAACACACTGTGTGCCCTCAGGCCCCTACCCCACCACTATACCACATACAAAATCCATGTGTATGTGTGTGTATAGTGCGTATGTTATTGTGTGTGTGTATGCAAGTATCTGTGCCTACATGTATGTATATGTTGCTTCACAGTCCCCGCTGTACCATAAGGTGTATTTATTTTATATTTTTTAAATTAAATTTCACTGCTTGCAATCAATTACTTTCTGTGGAAAAGAGTTCCATGTATTCATGGCTCTATGTAGTACTATGCGCCTCCCATAGTGTGTTCTTGTGGCATGTCTTGTGGGGTATGCATGGGTGTCCGAGATGTGCACCAGTAGTTCAAACATACAGCTCAATGCATTCAACATGTCATTACTTCTCATAAATACAAGTAGTGATGAAGTCAATCTCTCCTCCACTTTGAGCCAGGAGAGATTGACATGCATATTATTAATATTAGCTCTCTGTGAACATTCAAGGACCAGCCGTGCTGCCCTGTTCTGAGCCAATTGCAATTTTCCTAAGTCCCTTCTTGTGGCACCTGACCACGACGACTGAACAGTAGTCCAGGTGTGACAAAACTAGAGCCTGTAGGACCTGCCTTGTTGATAGTGCTGTTAAGAAGGTAGAGTATTGCTTTATTATGGACAGACTTCTCTCCATCTTTGCTACTGTTGTATCAATATGTTTTGACCATGACAGTTTACAATCCAGGGTTACTCCAACAGTTTATTCACCTCAACTTTCTCAATTCCCACATTATTTGTTACAAGAGTTAGTTGAGGTTTAGGGTTTAGTGAATGATTTGTCCCAAATACAACGCTAGTTAGGGATAGGCGGGACGCAAATGTCTCAACTGGCCAATTGCCAGGGAAAATGCAGAGCGCCAGATTCAAATAAAATACTATAAAATTCAAACTTTCATTAAATAACACATGTAAGATACTCAATTAAAGCTACACTGCAATTTATCTGGTCAAACACCATTTTTCCCTAAAGTTTACTAAGGGTTGGTACAGGCTGATTGGTCGGCTATTTGCTGCCAGTAAAGGGGGCTTTACTATTACTTTTGCTTCCCTCCAGGCCTGGTGGCACACACTTTCTAGTAGGCTTAACATTTAAATATGGCAAATAGAAGTGGCAATATCATCTGATATTATCCTCAGAAACTTCCCATCCAAGTTGTCAGACCCCAATGGCTTGTCATTGTTGATAAACAATAATATTTTTTTTCACCTCTTCCACACTCACTTAACAGAATTGAGAATTACAATGCTTGTCTTTTATAATTTGGGCAAATATACTTGGATGTGTAGTGTCAGTGTTTATTTGCTAATCTTGCGGCAGGGTAGCCTAGTGGTTAGAGTGTTGGACTAGTAACCGGAAGGTTGCAAGTTCAAACCCCTGAGCTGACAAGGCACAAATCTGTCGTTCTGCCCCTGAACAGGCAGTTAACCCACTGTTCCTAGGCCATCATTGAAAATAAGAATTTGTTCTTAACTGATCTTGCCTAGTTAAATAAAGGTAAAAAAAAAAAAAATTAATGTAGTTTCTAATATCAGTTTTGTGATGAATGAATCTGATTCAGTGAATGATGGAGCTGAGTTTGCCTTTTTCCCCAAAATGTCATTTAAGGTGCTCCAAAGCGTTTTACTATCATTCTTCATGTAATTTATCTTTGTTTCATAGTGTATTTTCTTCTTTTTATTCAGTTTAGGCACATGAACGTAGGAATCACTACAACATAGGAATCACTACAAAACGTATAAGGTGAACGCACCAATTTGTAAGTCGCTCTGGATAAGAGCGTCTGCTAAATGACTTAAATGTAAATGTAAATGTATTGTACAGTATGACTTACTATACACTATATTATGCCCAGTCTTTGGGAACTTTGGTTTTCCTAGATATGGCTACTATATTCTGATCACTACATCTGATGGATCTGGATACTGCTTTCAAGAAAATGTCTGCAGAATTAGTAAAGATGTGATTAATATATGTTCATGATTTCATCCCTGTGCTACCCTGGTAGGTTGACTGATAACCCGAACCAAATTTCAGGCACTGGTGGCTTTTTCTTGAGTGGGCAGCTTGAAAGGCAGTCAATATTTAAATCATCCAGAAAATATACCTCCCTATTGATATCACATACATTATCAAGCATTTCACACATTATCCAGATACTGACTGTTAGCACACAGTAATCTATAGCAGCTATCCACAAGAATGGGCTTTAGGTGAGACAGATGAACCTGTAGCCATATTACTTCAACAGTATTTAACATGAGATCCTCTAAGTTTTACAGGAATGTGGTTCTGACTATAAAATGCAACACCTCCACCATTGGCATTTCTTTATTTTCTGTAAATGTTATAACCTTGTATTGCTACCACTGTATCAAAGGTATCATCTAAGTGAGTTTCAGAGAGTCAGAATATGAATGTCATCTGTTACTAGAAAATTATTGATTTCATGAACCTTGTTTCTTAAACTACATATGTTTAACTTGGGCAATTTTGAGCACTTTTCTTCTGGGATGCATACTTGTTTTCATCGCTTTACTGAGAAGCTTAGCAGAAGTAGATATGCTCATGTTATTTATGTTAGTGCAGGGTGAGCTGCACACAGTGGACTTCCTACTAGGGCACACCACCTCAGTGCTAACAGTATAAATCTGGTTCATAGGCACATGATTACTGCATACAATAGCTGTAGGAGTTGTCATGTAAGCCGAAATACATTACAGCTGCTTATTTACTTGGTACATGAACAGAATTCTCCACAATTTAAAACACAGTTCCAAACACCACTATTATAAGGTAAAATAGCGAGGATGGCGTTTTATCAAGGATGTCATCAGGTGTGTTTGTCAGTAATATGTTTTGAAAATGCTGTAGAATGTAGATCTTGAAAGCGTATTGTCACAATAGAAGGGGAGGTTTACATGTGATGTATTCTCAACACGTCTTCCTGTGGTTACAGCACATTTAGATAAATTGGCCTTCTGTTCGCTGTAATTGAACTACCATCTACCAACTACAATCAACCAACCTGCCCCTATAGGAGATGAGGCAAAGTAGATAACATGCCGTTCATACTTATGACATATATGCATCCAAATAGGTATCATTGCAACCTAATTCATGTTTAAGAAAGTACGAATCTGTTCTTAATTTACCTGTAAAGGTTATAAGCGAATAAAGGTTACATAAAACATTGTTTTGTGTGAGGGACCTACCGAGCATCCGTCCACACTATTCTCTTCTCCAGATGATCCAGAGTTAGTCCGTTGGGCCAGGCTCCCATCTCCATGTCCTTGAACACTATGTGTCGTCCTCCTCCGCTCATAGAAGCAGCCTCGATACGGGGGAAGGTAGCATCCCAGTCTGTCCAGAACAGGATTCTAAAGACATTCAATCAATCAAGAAAAGGAGTGTATAAAGATCTTTTTACATATACAAATTGCTCTACAGTAACAGCACTAGACCACGGAGAGTAAGCAGAAAACCCAAGACAATAAAACCCATTCTGATGATCCACAGAAAACTGAGATATGGTCGACATGGCAAGGACATTAATTAAATAGGACTTGAAGAAAAAGCCTCCATGGAAGAAAGAAATGAATGATTAAGATAATTTGAAAACGGACAGAACTAGACGGCATAAACTAGCCTAGATACTCAAACCATGTGTTGAATACAAAAGCAGACATGGAAGATTACGTTTATTATTCCTATGGAAAAACAAGGCTAAAGGCATTAATCAATTTAGTAATGATTGTGTCAATTCTACAGCCCTTTTTCATTGGTTTGTCAATGTGACATCACTGCAAACTAGAATAATTACATACAGTGTGTATAGCCGTAAGTGGGATTCGTAAACACACACATTGGCAGCAGTCTGTGGATCCTAGAACAGCACCAAACAGACCAGTGTTCCACAGCATCTGTGACATTGGCTGGAACAGGAAGCCATCTGGTTTTTATGACCTTCTACAGCTCAATGAAAGCCTGTAAATGAGCACTGGTGATTACTATGACCATCAGCAGAGTCATGTCTCCCAAACACGGCTACTATCCTGCTTTTGCCCACCAAACCCGGCAAGAGACCCGACCCTGTAGGAATGCAGGCTTAAATTAGGCGCTGACGACAATGAAACATCCTTGTACAGCTCAATAGCCTTATTCATTGGATCAGGCCCCTTAGATCAATGGCTTACTCTTTTGAGTGGATTCAAGTAATTACGTTAGAATTATTGCTCTGGCGAGGAACTTTGCCTGTAGGCACCGAAATCATCCATTAATCCTAATGTGTTCTCCTCTGAAACACAGTCATCCCTCCAATATATGCAGTGCAGGAAAGAATATACGATCAGACTATACATTTCTTATAAGACTACTTAGTAGATTTTTTTATGAATGTCTGGAAGTAGTTTTAAAGCAAAATAAACCAAATAAATTTTACAATCAAATAAAAGTAATTCATCACCATGTATAAATTAAAGAACTAGGCTAAACACACTATAATAAAAAACATAATTTTGGTCTTTTTCGTCCAACTTTGTGCCTGTGAGATTGTTCAGAGATTAATTGAAGGCTTGAAGCAATGTATTAAAGAGAAAAAGTAAGAGTGGTAAAGTGCATGAATCAGGGAAGAGGAAAAGATGAGCCATTTCACTTGTCATCACTAGAATTGAGTCCACAGTATTATTATCGATGTATTCTATATTTGTATCCTTAATGGACCCGAACATAGCAGACATCATCACACATCAAGGGAGAAGGAAGTAGAAGAAAATGAAGGATGTTGTTTTTCTTATTATGAGTGTCTACAGTATGTGAGTCAGACCTGAATTAAAATAGTATTGGTTCCTTTAAAATAGTTTAGCTGTGCTTTGTTGAGCATATCTGGCACAACAGAAACAATTGAATAATCCCCAAAGTGTAAACCCTGCCCATTGGGCACTCCAGGTAGGCTGAATCAAACACAACGAATTTGAAAGAAAAAAAATACTATTTCAACCCAGGTATGTTGTGAGTAGGCACGCACCCTTGTCCTGGGTCCAGAGCGATGGCCCGTGGATGCTCCATCCCTCCAGCTATCAGTGTGGTCCTCATCTCTCCATTCAGCCTGGCCACCTCGATCTGGTCCAGGTTACTGTCGATCCAGTACAGGTTACCTGCTATCCAGTCCACTGCCAACCCCTCTGGAGTGGCCAGCCCATGCTGCACGACCACCTCAATCCCTGTCACACCTGATGGAATACCAACCACAGGACCATCATCACCCCTACACCACCCGATTAGAGCACCACCCTTTAGCACCATGATCACCACCACACCCCCCATTAGACCAGGTGAGACAGACCAAACCACAGCACCATGGTCATCAATACACACACTAGGTGAGAGAAGAGTAGAGAAGGGATGTATTCAACTCAGCCTGATCATTTTCCCCCTATTGAGAGGATGTGTTTGTTGGTCTGCCAACAAAATTACATTTTCTGGGGAGAAAACCCTAGCTAGAGAAACTCTTGAGGAAGATAACATTGACATAAAAGAAGATTGTTTCCTACAGTGTTCCATTAAAAATAAAAGGTTTTCCCAGTACGTCTATAATCCAGCTGTTTACAATTATCCTCGGCTGCTGGAGCCTTTGTGGAAGGATGACAAAAGGGAGAAATAGGTGCAGCAGCGGGACACATTCTATGGCCCCACGGAGAAAATGAGAGAAAGAGAGAAAAAGTCCAATTGCAGCAGACGCACAGAATATAAGCAGCACAAAACACCAACCTAATGAAAAGTTCTAACTCATCAAAGGCTTCAGAGATGCACTATGACAGTGGGAAGACGACTGAGGGGCCTAGAGTATACCCACAGTAATGCTTGGCATTACCCTGCTGAAATAACTCTTCAATGGAGGGACAGTATCAGCTCACAGTTTCAGGGAGGTGCTAAGTAGAACTAAACTGAAAACCTTATTGAACTAAACTGTATAATTGAAGATTGGGAGGGAAGAAAGCCATGTTTATCCTCCTCTGCCAATAGATCCCAGCATTTAGATAGAATGTTTAGCCTAGCCAAGGTACTTAAAGAGCCTGAAAGCATCAGTACATCACAGCCTTTAGGATCTATTGTGTAGCTTACACCTACGTACCTTCAGATTTTGAAAGCACCATAGATCACACCATTTAGAGCTAACTTATAGGACCTACATACCTCCAGAGCCTGAGAGGCGTCCTCTGTAGATCTTATCCTCTACAACATCTGTCCAGTAAAGCAGGCTGTGATTAAAGTGGAAGTCAAGAGCAATGGTGTTCCGGAGCCCTGGCACCAGCAAGCTGTAGTCCCGCTTGTGAAGGTCTATCCGTCTTATCTCATGCCGGATAGAGAAGATGATGAAAGCCTCAAAGGGATCTGGACAAAGGAAAGACAAAGGGAGGAAAGGAAGAGGAACAAGTTAAAACGGAGGCAACGGATGCCACAACAAAACCAACATGAACGGCAGAAGCCGGGGAAGTGATTTGAACCGGTGTCATTAACGGAGCAAACAAACAGGTGGGCATGACTGCACACACACAAACACACAGGCACCTGTGCATCCATGCACACACTGGATCATGCACTTTCATGACTGGGCACTGGCACTAGTCTGTGTTATGCACAGAGCAGAAACCCCATCGTCACTATGGAGACACATACATTATGAACACAATGAGAAAGACTGGATACTGTAGGGAGTAGGGATGTTAGCTACTTGCTGATGATAAGTCGCTCATTCTTTATTATTCAGTTATACCTGAAAATCTCTGTACAAAAGCTAGAGCCTTGCATGCATGAAATGTCACCACAGACTCAATAGTACATTTGTCAAAATTAAATGAGGTTGATTCTCAGTTTTCTATTGTGTGCAGAACATTTATTTGATTTGACTATTTAAAATACACAAAGAAGCCACACCAGGCAACCAATACATTTACCAAAATTGACAAGGATTATATACATAAAAACTCAGACTTGTTTCCATTGTTGTCCTCTATTGGTAGGCATGTGACTGCAGGGCAAAACAAGTGACATGGGCCTTCTGTGCCATACATTCAATCATGGGCCCCTGAGTGGCGCAGCGGTCTAAGGCTCTCCATCTCAGTGCTAGAGGCGTCACTACAGACCCTAGTTCGATTCCAGGCTGTATCACAATCGGCCGTGATTGGGAGTCCCATAGGGAGTCACACAATTGGCCCAGCGTCGTCCGGGTTAGGGTTTGGCCGGGGTAAGCCATGAATGTAAATACGAATTTGTTCTTAACTGACTTGCCTAGTTAAATAAATACAAATAAAATACACAATGTCTACATATGTAGATATACAGTGTACAAAACATTAAGAACACCTGTCTCCTCTGCTTCATCTACAATGACTGAAGTGGATTTAACAAGTGATAATAGCTTTCACCTGGATTCACCTAGTCAGTCTATGTCATGGAAAGAGCAGGTGTCCTTAATGTTTTGTACACTCACTAACACATCACTCCACCAGAGTAGAGTAGCTTTGCACATGGCTAGGAGGCTATCTCAACATGAACCAAGCCTTGCAGGAGTGTTTTAACCTAAGACTGGAAGTTTTTATCTCAGCCGGGAGTTTGTTACGCTCTACCAATATATAAATGCATCGCTCTTGAATCGACATGGCACAAAATCTACGGCACTGCCTCTCAGTAGTAAGATAGTTCTTTAGATACTGGGGGATTGTACCATATATGGTTTTATGGGCCAATCCCAGCTTCAGCTGAATGACCCTTTTATCAACTTATAGCCACTGTGGTTCACTGAGAAGGGCCAACATTAGCCTGAGGGCTAAGATTCAGAATGACCCTTGCCATTTTACTCTGAGCTGTCTGTAGCTTGTTCTTGATGAATTTACTGTACCAGGTAGTGCATGCATAGTCAAAGTGAGGCTGCACTAATGCTGCGCCAAGTGTTCAAGGTCCCTATTTATGTAAGAAACAATGAAATGTTAATGTGTTTCTTCGGTAAATTGCCCGTTATTTCCCTATTTTAACATACAATTAGCACTGCAACTGCCATCCATCTCTGAGGGAAATGGAGAGGCGAGCAGTAAAAAACGAGCTTCATCAATCTGAATGTGACACATCAAGGCTGCGTGTTCTGCCATGTTCTCCTCGTTTACGAGCAGCAACACAGGAGCAAAAAACGGCCAAAACATCAATCCAATCACACACATTACAACATAAGTAGACCGTTTGCTCTGATTATGTAAAGCTGAGTTGATCAATGAATTGACTGTATGTCATTTCACAGGGCTTACAGTGCCGTGAAAAATCATTTTCACCTTTTTGATTTCCCCTATTTTTGCATCTTTTTTTTACACTGAAAGTTATCAGATCTTCAACCAAAATAATAGATAAATGGAACCTGAGTGGAAAAGAAAAAATACAAAAATTATAAACAAAGAAATGCAACACCCAATGCCTCTGTGGGAAAAAAGTAATTGCCCCCTTACACTCAATAACCTGTTGTGTCACCTTTAGCTGTAGTTGTTGATCAGTCTCTCACATCGATGTGAAGGCATTTCGGCCCACTCTTGCATGCAGAACTGCTTTAACTCAGCGAAATTTGTGGGTTTCAAAGCATGAACTGCTTGTTTCAGGTTCTGCCACAACATCTCAAATCAGGTTTAGGTCTGGACTTTGACTAGGCCATTCCAAAGCTTTTGAGCCATTCTGATGTAGACTTGCTTGTGTGTTTTGGATCATTGTCTTGCTGCATAACCGAGGTACGCTTCAGCTGACAGACGAATGGTCTGACATTATCTGGTAGAATTCTCTGATACAGAGCAGAATTCATGGTTCCTTCAATCATTACAAGTCATCCAGGTCCTGAGGCAGCAAAGCATCCCCAAACTATCACACTACCGACACCATGCTTGACTGTTGGTACTTCTAGCATATTCCTCCACAGCGATGTGAGAGAGTGATCAACAACTACAGCCAGCGTTTGGTTGTACATTGCATCTATAGGTGGCACAACCAGTTAACGAGCGTAAGGGAACAATTAATTTTCACACAGGGGCATAGATACACACGGCGGGATGTGGCTTAATGTGACCACGCTCCCGAGTAGAGTACAGAAGTTGGGTACTCCCATTACTCCCATGTAATTAGCCTAACTTTGCCATCATCCTAAGCAAACTACTGACACTTTTTTGTTGTTTCAAGAAATGTTTTCAGTACTTGGCGGTCAAAACAATGAATGATTTGCATGATACTTATTCTGCCACCAATTTCCTACCCTAACAATGACAATAAAGTTAGTAAATCTGTGGCAATATACTTATGTCATTGCTTGTTCAGCCCTAGCTTTTTTTGCTGGTTAGCTGACTTGGCTGGCTACAAAAGTTCATCTCAACCCAATTTGTTAGTTTTAGATATGTCACGTGCGGTTTAACTACTTCCAGTCGTTGCCTTCCCTTGAACGGTCTAGGTATTTTAAAAAGCTCATTCTTGTTGGCTTGCCTACAGTATATGTCCTTTCAATTTGCCCGGAGACCATCTGGGGATACAACCCTACTAAATTGACCAAACCAAAGCAGTCTATGATATCTTCACCTACTTGGTGGAATCTCCAGGTTTGCATAAATATCCAAATGCAGAAGAATATTATAGTGTTATTTGGATGGACACAGCCCACTAGTCCTTACTACAAGCTAACTAGCAAGCTTTATGCAAAACGATTTACCGATGATGATGTGCTTGAACACACAAATGCATTGAGTAACCAGAGCCCATCCATCATCATTTCCATCATCATCACGGCGTCATAGCATAAACAATGAGGTTCGTCTAACCTTGGGCATTTGATTAAACTTAATTTGGTGGTCTTTTCTCCTACTATTGTTCAAACAATACAGTACGTAACAGCTTTTTGGCAAATTAAAAGCAGTGTTAGTTTGCCAATTAAAGAAACTAAAGTCTGTTGGAATTGGCTCTTTGGCTGATAATCGTGACGTACATTCATTTGACTTTCTCTGTTCATGCTAACATTTTCATGTTTAGAATGAAAGTGTTTTTAGGTATGATGTAGTTTATTAAAACGACATAGAAGTATGTTAAAATGACCAACCAAGCATATTCAAAAATTGTATTGAATAAAATGTAAAAAAGAATACAGCCGTTGTTGGGTAATGCGTAAAGTAGACAATTTAACATGGGAGTAATGGGCGTAAACTATGGCTGTACCCTACTCAAGGTTGTGGTCACGTTAAGACATGCCACGCCATGTGTATCTATTGGGTGTTGCATAACTTTGCTTATTAAATAAATATCAACATTGTGTCATTTGTTCACTCAGAAAGTGCAACTAAAAGTTCTTTGCTGTTTTTGTGTGTGAAAAACAACACGATCATAGTAATATTTTACCTAATCGGAACTACTGTAAGACATCGAATTTATCAAATGTTATATTTCAAAACGTATTCCAATTCACTTTGATGAAATCCTCACTAGCATATTATAAGACATGAAGCAGCACATGAGTCTACACTTACACAATCAACATACTTCCTGACACACACACACAACCCTACACACACTTTGCCACCTCACCTGTGCTGTGGCAGCTGTCCCCATCGGGGCCCAGCCTCCAGCCTGGGTAGCAGGAGCACTTGACGGTGGTCTTGTACTGCTCACACATCTGGCTGCACTTCAGATGCCTACTGCAGTAGTCCACCGCCTCACACGTCCTGTTGTTAGAGTCCAGTTGGAGCCCTGCAGGGCAGGAGCAGACCACCCCTGTCCCTGGTACCACTGTGCATTGATGGCTGCAGCCACCCTTGGCCACCAAACACTTATCTAGGAGCAGAGAGAGGAGTAGAGAGAGGGCACAGGAAGTAAGAGCCAACTCTGATCTGGGAGTAGAGTGAGAGAGGACAGGATGTAAGTACCAAACACTAATATGAAAACAGAGAAAGAGGTCAGGGACTAAGAGCCTTAATAGCCTACTATAGAGGATGAGATTGGAGACTAGAGAGAATGAGAGAGAGACAGGGAACTAAGAATCTTAATATTAGAGACTGAGATGGTTTTCAGCATCAGATCGTCATCCACAGGGTCTAAAAGGAGGTTAGAGAAATAATAGACCATAGTATGTTGGGCCATATGCTGTACAGTAAAAAAAAAAATGCTGAATTAAAAAGGGTTGTTTTTGAGAACTAGCTGGCACAAGAATAACACTACCACTTTTTGCTCTAAGCTAGAGACTGCTAGTAGAAATATCTGCTGCATATACAATGCAAGGAAAAGCTATTACACAATGAAAGAGGCTCTGCAGTTCAGTTGGTCCGCAACGGTTTGAACTGAGGGATGATGCCTTTATTACTGTCAAGGCTTCAACACATCATGAAATCTGAAAGTTGTGCACTATTCCTTTCACAAAACTGATATGGAGACGGAGAAAAAAAAAAGAATTTTCTTTCTTTGTGCAGTCTGTAATCGAATGATTTTCTCTGAAGCAGCTAGGTATCTGATTATTGTGGGGTGCCAGACAGGTCCAGAAGATGAAAAGGCAATTTGGTGCAACAATCACACTACAGGTCCAAAGTCTCCTTTTTAGCTAGCCATGATTAAGATGATCTTATTGGCACAGACCAGAAAGGGTTGAAATTTCTCTGCGGGGGTCTCCTAGCTGCAGAGGAGGGTAGAGGAGAGCTGTGCCCCCATAGGTTACAGCTGGAGGAATGACTCCTGCTGAGTTAGCTCAAATCAATCAGGCCCCTTAAGGTCTCCCTGTATGACCTAATTGGCTATGAACCAGGCAGCGCAGTGTGGGCCTTTTCTCAAAGGTTGTGTCCCAAATGGCACCCTCTTCCCTATACCCTTTTTCATAAACCATTTTCCCCATAGGACTATGTTCAAAAGTAGTGCACTATGTAGGGAATAGTGTGCCATTTGGGAGGAAGATAAGTGATAACACACACTCTGAGCTACGGTGTCTAACTATGGTCCCCCATGAGGTTTCTGCTAGCAACTCGAAATGAACCGATACGTTTAGGTTGTTCAGTCAAATAGATTAGATGTGTACTATTCACATGAGATTCACAGATTTTCCCTCAGATGGGCCTTGGACAAACAGATCTGTGTTGGTAATCATTGGAGAAATCTGGTAGCTATTCTTTATGTTCGGTCCCCTTGATGACTGAATCAAAATCAACAGCATGTTGACGTGTCATCGTGCTGCTCTCAAGGCTATGGGAATTAAAATATATAGTACCACTCCTTAGGGACAGACAGCGTTTGACACATCTGACTCTGGGTTCTTGTTAGAACAGAACAGGGCTCCGGGCAGCCGAGCGGAAATGGAGGAAAACTCGCCTCCCTGCGGACCTGGCATCCTTTCACTCCCTCCTCTCTACATTTTCCTCTTCTGTCTCTGCTGCTAAAGCCACTTTCTACCACTCTAAATTCCAAGCATCTGCCTCTAACCCTAGGAAGCTCTTTGCCACCTTCTCCTCCCTCCTGAATCCTCCTCCCCCTCCCCCCCCTCCTCCCTCTCTGCAGATGACTTCGTCAACCATTTTGAAAAGAAGGTCGACGACATCCGATCCTCGTTTGCTAAGTCAAACGACACCGCTGGTTCTGCTCACACTGCCCTACCCTGTGCTCTGACCTCTTTCTCCCTCTCTCTCCAGATGAAATCTCGCGTCTTGTGACGGCCGGCCGCCCAACAACCTGCCCGCTTGACCCTATTCCCTCCTCTCTTCTCCAGACCATTTCCGGAGACCTTCTCCCTTACCTCACCTCGCTCATCAACTCATCCCTGACCGCTGGCTACGTCCCTTCTGTCTTCAAGAGAGCGAGAGTTGCACCCCTTCTGAAAAAACCTACACTCGATCCCTCCGATGTCAACAACTACAGACCAGTATCCCTTCTTTCTTTTCTCTCCAAAACTCTTGAACGTGCCGTCCTTGGCCAGCTCTCCCGCTATCTCTCTCAGAATGACCTTCTTGATCCAAATCAGTCAGGTTTCAAGACTAGTCATTCAACTGAGACTGCTCTTCTCTGTATCACGGAGGCCCTCCGCACTGCTAAAGCTAACTCTCTCTCCTATGCTCTCATCCTTCTAGACCTATCGGCTGCCTTCGATACTGTGAACCATCAGATCCTCCTCTCCACCCTCTCCGAGTTGGGCATCTCCGGCGCGGCCCACGCTTGGATTGCGTCCTACCTGACAGGTCGCTCCTACCAGGTGGCGTGGCGAGAATCTGTCTCCTCACCACGCGCTCTCACCACTGGCGTCCCCAGGGCTCTGTTCTAGGCCCTCTCCTATTCTCGCTATACACCAAGTCACTTGGCTCTGTCATAACCTCACATGGTCTCTCCTATCATTGCTATGCAGACGACACACAATTAATCTTCTCCTTTCCCCCTTCTGATGACCAGGTGGCGAATCGCATCTCTGCATGTCTGGCAGACATATCAGTGTGGATGACGGATCACCACCTCAAGCTGAACCTCGGCAAGACGGAGCTGCTCTTCCTCCCGGGAAGGACTGCCCATTCCATGATCTCGCCATCACGGTTGACAACTCCATTGTGTCCTCCTCCCAGAGCGCTAAGAACCTTGGCGTGATCCTGGACAACACCCTGTCGTTCTCAACTAACATCAAGGCGGTGGCCCGTTCTTGTAGGTTCATGCTCTACAACATCCACAGAGTACGACCCTGCCTCACACAGGAAGCAGCGCAGGTCCTAATCCAGGCACTTGTCATCTCCCGTCTGGATTACTGCAACTCGCTGTTGGCTGGGCTCCCTGCCTGTGCCATTAAACCCCTACAACTCATCCAGAATGCCGCAGCCCGTCTGGTGTTCAACCTTCCCAAGTTCTCTCACGTCACCCCGCTCCTCCGCTCTCTCCACTGGCTTCCAGTTGAAGCTTGCATCCGCTACAAGACCATGGTGCTTGCCTACGGAGCTGTGAGGGGAACAGCACCTCAGTACCTCCAGGCTCTGATCAGGCCCTACACCCAAACAAGGGCACTGCGTTCATCCACCTCTGGCCTGCTCGCCTCCCTACCACTGAGGAAGTACAGTTCCCGCGCAGCCCAGTCAAAACTGTTCGCTGCTCTGGCCCCCCAATGGTGGAACAAACTCCCTCACGACGCCAGGACAGCGGAGTCAATCACCACCTTCCGGAGACACCTGAAACCCCACCTCTTTCAGGAATACCTAGGATAGGATAAAGTAATCCTTCTCACCCCCCCCCCCCCTTAAAAGATTTAGATGCACTATTGTAAAGTGGCTGTTCCACTGGATGTCTTAAGGTGAACGCACCAATTTGTAAGTCGCTCTGGATAAGAGCGTCTGCTAAATGACTTAAATGTAAATGTAAATGTTGTTATATGAGACGGAAATTAAAGCTCACACAGCGTATACTGTATATTCTGTCTGAGGTGTGTGTCCCAGTAGAAAAATTATCTCTAAACACATTTCTTCCACTTAAACACATGAAATTATTCATCACAACTCACACACTAATTAGTCTCGACGATCTCAAGCAATATGATGTACTACAGATAATAGTTCTTTCCTACCACAGAAAGGCCCTTCATCAGACAGGTCTGCACAGTCCGGGTTGCCGTTGCAGATCTTTTCTGGTGGGAGGCAAGTGGAAGTGTCATTGGCACAGGGGTATTTTGGAGGCTTACAGACAGCTGCCTCACAGGACTCCTCATCAGAACGATCCTCACAGTCGATATCTCCATCACACACCCAGCTCTTGGTGATGCACTTTCCTGTTGGTGTGACACACATATACAGACATTTATGGAAACACACACACACACACACACGATTCAGTAACACAACCAGACACAGAAAATATTCCTCAAAGACGATATCAATCATCAGCTGTCCCTACAGAACCTCTGAAATATAACCTTAAGACATTTAACTAAATGCTGAGTAACCAGTCAGCATTACCACACAGTGAACTTCAAGCATCTGTAATACATTTGGTGAATAATCTAAGGCTGGGCGATATGGCTAAAATATAATTTAAAAAATAAATAATAATATTTAACTTTTATTTAACTAGGCAAGTCAGTTAAGAACAAATTCTTATTTACAATGACGGCCTACCCCAGTCAAACCCGGACGACGCTGGGCCAATTGTGCACCGCCCTATGGGCCTCCCAATCACAGCCGGATATGATACAGCCTGGATTCATACCAGGGACTGTACTGACACCTCTTGCACTGAGATGCAGTGCCTTAGACCACTGCGCCACTCGGGAGCCCTAAATATCACAATATTTTTGATGGTATGGAGGTATGAGGTTTTTGAATAATAAAAGTTCACATGCTTTATGAGTAGTGTATGACCCTGGGGTGGCAACAAATGCATTCTAAGTGTTTTTAATGGAGCTTTGTCCATTCTGATTGTTTTATACTGTTCAATGAAACTTCAACCAAAAGTTGGAATATAGTGGGGACTTTGAATACAGTGTTGTTTGACATGACAATGAATAGAAAAAGCCAGTGAAGGGTTTTTGTGACAGGGCAGGAATTGGTCATTGTTTCACACTGGATCCTAATTAATGTCACATTCAATGTTTCCTCTTACTGTAGCTTTGATGTACTCTACAAATAGTAAAATATTCATCCTTCGCCTACTCCTCTCTGATTTAGAATATACCGTTGCAGAAACAAAAAGCTGATCTACGCCGACACCAGCACTGGTAGCAGGCTGTATTAGCTATCTAGCTACATTTGCTCTGACTAGTACAACTAGCGTTAAGCGTTAGCGGCTAACACAATTTATTTTAGCCACAACTTGCAAAGAAAAGATAAACTAGCTGTTTGCAGACAGTATGAGATACACAAACTAATAGTGTGCTTATAGAATGATTGTGGGTGTATAGAGGAAGCAAAGTGGAAAGCAGCATCATTGTCACCAAAATCTGCAGCATTGCCCATGCAGACCGTCAGACTGCTAGTGGTTGATTTGACTTGCTGTAGCACAACAACTGCTCTGATTGAGTGACAGGGGGAGGGTTTGGTGTGTGTGAAAAGAGAGAGGGAGAGAGACGACTCAAGTAGCAAACTGAGTAAACTATAAAAACTGATATTATTACACACAGCGGAGTGGCATAATGCATTTAACAAACAAAAACATTGAAATACCATTATACAAGGTAAAGGAAAAACCCAAACCGGTCCTTGGATCAATACCGGTATATTGTAAAAGACAGTTTATCACCCAGCCCTAGAATAATCCCTCAGTCAAGTTGAAGAAAAACTCTAAATATAAAAACAGGCCAAAAGGTTACTTAATGCATAACGTGATCCATATTTGAATCTGTTCCACACAATGGGGTCCTTGCAGTCTACAAAGACTAAGATCAATACAGTATATTGAATCATGACTTTAGATTAGAATATACTACACTGAACAAAAATATAAACTCAACGTAAAGGTCCCATGTTTCATGAGCTGAAATAAAAGATCCCAGAAATGTTGCATACTCACAAAAAGCATATTTCTCTCAAATGTTTTGCAACAAATGTGTTTAGATCCCTGTTAGTGAGGATTTCTCCTTTGCCAAGATCATCTATCCACCTGATAGGTGTGGCATATCAAGAAGCTGATTAAACAGCATGATCATTACACAGGTGCACCTTGTGCTGGGGGACAATAAAAGGCCACTAAAATGTGCTGTTTGTCACACAACACAACATATGTCTCAAGTTGAGGGAGCATGCAATTGGCATGCTGACAGCTGGAATGTCCACCAGAGCTGTTGCCAGAGAATTGAACGTTAATTTCTCTACCATAAGCCGCCTCCAACGTCGTTTTAGAGAATTTGGCAGTACGTCCAACCGGCCTCACAACCGCAGACCACGTGTAGGGCTTTGTGTTGGCGAGCGGTTAGCTGATATCAACGTTGTGAAGAGAGTGCCCCATTGTGGTGGTGGGGTTATGGTATGGGCTGGAATAAGCTACAGACAACAAACACAAATGCCTTTTATCAATGGCAATTTTAATGCAGTAAAATGCCATGACGAGATCCTGAGGCCATTGTGAGTCCCATTTTATTTAAGGTATCTGTAACCAACAGATGCATATCTGCATTCCCAGTCATGTGAAATCCATAGATTAGGGCCTAATTAATTGATATAAATTGACTGATTTCCTTATATGAACTGTAACTCAGTAAAAGCAATGAAATTGTTGGATGTGTCATGATGTTGGCATGAGGTTTATGACCCTCTACTCTACCAATGTGACTATTGAAAATCACTTTGTTAACATTGAGAGAGAGTCTGGTGACATCAAAAAATGGGAACGGAACCATATTTTGGTAACCCAACCAGCTGAAAATATGCATTGGTACTAAATTATTATGATGCCAGATCAGTTGGCGTCTGAGACATTATTACTGATGATAGGACGACATAAACTGTATCTTGGAAAGTCTACACATTCTAGTTATCAGATTCACATGGAATTGTTGCGCAATTTAAATGTTTAAATATGAAACTATTCATGAAAAGATTAAATGTAATTTTATCTTCCAAATGAGAGAATTGGGTTTTCATGAGTGAACTATGCATAACTCAGTGGCCCTGCCCATGTGAACAGACATTGGTTATAAACTATGAAACACGCCCTTCTCTCCCCTCCTATATAAACCCCTTGACGAAAATGTAACTTTCTGTTCCGAAGACGTTAGGGCGACGGTCCTACGTTAAAAGGGCTCAGATAATAACCTGTTCCAAGGACGTGTGGACTTGAGGTCCCCACGTTGAAAGGACAAAGACCACCTACAGAACTAAGCCAACCTTAGAGAACCTAACGAAATTAGCATCGAATTTCAATGTGAAGGTGACGACCTACACGCCGGAAGGATGAATTTTGACTATACCAGCCAGAATATAGCTTGAGCATATAGCATGGCAACTTGGTATGAACTTGAACTCTTATTCACTAAAGAAGTGATACCTCCTAGCCGTCGCGTTAGAGCAGCAACTGTAGACATGGGCTAGGAGAGGACGGACAGAGTATTTGTTCTACCACAAGACGACGGTACTACCAAGTATCCATTCTACCATCAGGCATTATTCAAAGGACAACGCGGCCTCCCATCTATGACCAACAGATCGAAGCGTAGCTCAGAGTAAATATTTATTGTATTTTCCTTTTTCAAATGGGCGGTAATTTAGAATGCATAATGTACTGTATTTACGATAGCTTCTCCCTTTGTTACTCAGTCTTCCCGCTCTTTCACTCAAACCCAACCCCCTTTCCTTTGTGTAACCAGCCGTCATGTCGGCACGGTCCACCAGGGATGTTTTCTTTATAACATAATTTGTAATCAATGTATGATCCATTCTGTGTAATTATAATTCTGTGTGATTAGTTAGGTATTGAGTAAATAAATAATTAAACCACATTTTGTATTGCTGATTCAACTTGTTAGCCAAGGTTCATAAAGATAACCAAGAATTTACAACTTTCAGATGAGACTAAATAAGGTGATGATTAAATATTGACTGCTACTGATGTAAAAGATTACCAGGTCTTAAAGAGTTTATTCGGAAGATAACAGCTCTATAAACATTCTTTCGTGGTGCCCCGACTTTCCAGTTAAATATTTTCCTGAGTAGCTTAATGAGGTAATATTAATTAATTACATAGAAATTATTTGATAGAACAGCATGTCATATCACTTAATCCGACATAGCCAAAGACACGACATATGTTGCATTTATATTTTCATTCACTATACATTGCATGAGGTAATGTCAAAAATCTTCTTCATTGTGTGAGTGCATCAACAGAAAGGCGCAGCCACAGTTGTGAGTGAAAAGCTTTACTTCATGTGAAAATCCACAGCTAGATCATTACAGCCTCCTGATACCTGCTACCAGGGGTAATCTTGAATTACCCTTACTCGCCATTTTGAATTACAAAGAGGCAGTGAATGCAGGTGGAACCACTGCAGGGGGTAGAATCAGCCACACACAGATAATCGAGAACTTGGTTCTATCTGCAAAAAGATAATTCTGAGAAAATTGGCTTTAAAATTCTGAACCCTCATATGATTGAATGGTGTCAGCAATTTTTATATTGTATTCTTTTGAACTTAACAGCATGAACCACCTGTGTATTTAGAGTACAATACAATGTACAAAACATTAGGAATACCTTCCTAATATTGAGTTGCACCCCACCCCCCCTTTTCCCTAAGAACAGCCTCAATTCGTCGGCGCATGAACTCTACAAGGTGTCGAAAGCGTTCCGCAGGGATGCTGGCCCATGTTGACTCCAATGCTTCCCACAGTTGTGTCAAGTTGGCTGGATGTCCTTTGGGTGGTGGACAATTCTTGATACACACAGGAAACTGTTGAGTGTGAACAACACAACAGTGTTGCAGTTCTTGACATACTCAAACCGGTGCGCCTGGCACCTACTACCATATCCTGTTCAAAGGCACTTAAATTGTTTGTCTTGCCCATTCACTCTCTGAATGGCTCACATACACAATTCATGTCTCCTCCCCTTCATCTACATTGATTGATGTGGATTTAACAAGTGACATCAATAAGGGATCATAGCTTCATCTGTCATGGACAGAGCATGTGTCCTTAATGTTTTGTATATTTAGTGTATAGGTAGAGAAGATTTAACAGAACAAGGCTATGTCAATAACTAAATTCTGACAAAAAAGGCAGTAGTGTAAAGTACATAAGTAAAAATACTATCAATCAAATTTCAATCAAATGTATTTATAATGCCCAATACAGACGTAGAAGCACGGTGACAAGGAAAAACTCCCTAGAAAGGCAGGAACCTAGGAAGAAATCAGGCTCTACCGGGTGGCCAGTCCTCTTCTGGCTGGGCCGGGTGGAGATTATGAGAGTACATGGCCATTTAAGGCCAGATTGTTCTTCAAAATGTTCAAAAGTTCATAGATGACCAGCAGGGTCAAATAATAATCACAGTGGTTGTAGACGGTGCAACAGGTCAGTATCTCAGGAGTAAATATCAGTTGGCTTTTCATAACCAAGCCTTCAGAGGTCGAGACAGCAGGTGCCGTAGAGAGAGAGAGAGAAAGTCAAAAACAGCAGGTCCGGGACAAGGTAGCACGTCCGGTGAACAGGTCAAGGTTCCCTAGCCGCAGGCAGAACAGTTGAAACTGGAGCAGCAGCACAGCCAGGTGGACTGGGGACAGCCAGGAGTCATCAGGGCAGGTAGTCCTGAGGCATGATCCTTAGGGATACTACCAAAAACTACTTAAGTAGTTTTTTGAGGTATCTGTACTGTATTATTTATATTTTTCAAAACTTTTACTTTACTACATTCCTAAAGAAAATAATATACTTTTTACTCCATACATTTTCACTGACAGCCAAAAGTACCCATTACATTTTGAATGCTTAGCAGGACAAGAAAATTGTCTAATTCACACACTTATCAAGCGGGTCATCCCATACTGCCTCTGATCTGGCGAACTCACTAAACACATGCTTCGTTTGTAAATTGTCTTGAGTGTTGGAGTGTGCCCCTGGCTATCTGTAAATTAAAAATAAATAAAAATGGTGCTGTCTGGTTTGCTTAATATTTGGAATTTGAAACGATTTATACTTTTACATTTACTTTTGATATTTAAGTATATTTAAAACCAAATACTTTCAGACTTTTCTTCAAGTAGTATTTTACTGGGTGACCTTCACTTCTACTCGAGTCATTTTCTATTAAGGTATCTTTATTTTAACTCTGGTACGACAGTTGTGTACTTTTTCCACCACTGCAAAAATGCAGATAAAACCAAGCTCTCGATATGCCAGAATGTATCATTGTTAATGCAGCTATGCCTGTGACTGTGTGAAGCCTGGATTACAGAGCATCCCAATTTAGAGGCCCAATTTTAAAGCTACATCACATGGAGAATTGATTCGCTGTTGCACATTCTGGGAGAAAAGAGATGCTATTATAAAATCTATGCTATACCCATGACATACTACATGGAGAGTTAGAGAATGTAGAGTTTATATGTGTTTTAAACATGTTTCCAATTTTGCCATTTGATGTTGATCAACTACAGACATTTAACGTTGCTCCTAGTTTAGCATTAATGTAATGGTCAAAGATAGAATATTCCGTCTGTCCATATTGTGCTGTTAGACAAACAGTGTAGTTTTGTTTCTGGGTTCCAGTTACTGACTGAGTAGTCTCTTAGCTACAGCATATCATACAGTACCTGTGTCTTTGCAGGTGAACTTGGCCTTGGGGTCGCACATCCTCTTGGTGCCCTCACAGGACATCTCGTCAGTCCCATCCTCACAGTCTTTGTCTCCATCACACCTCCAGCGCTCTGGGATACACGTCCCATCTGCTGTACAGTGGAACTCATCCCTGGTGCACTCTATCACAGGAGGCAATGCTGCAAGGGAAAATATACATCCAGTACAAGTCAAAAATTTGGACACACCTACTCATTCAAGGGTTTTTCTTTATTTGTACTATTTTCCAAATTGTAGAATAATAGTAAAGACATCAAAACTATGAAATAAGACATATGGCATCATGTAGAAACCAAAAAAAACGTGTTAAACAAATTAAAATATATTTTATATTTGAGATTCTTCAAAGCAGCAACCCTTTGCCTTGACAGCTTTGCACACTCTTGACATTCTCTCAACAAGTCACATGGAATGCATTTCAATTAACAGGTGTGCCTTGTTAAAAGTTAATTTGTGGAATTTATTTCCTTCTTAATAAGGAAAAGACAGTTAGTTGTGTTGTGACAAGGAAGGAGTCTTCACTATTATTCAACAATGTAGAATGTATTTTGGGGGGTTTGTATCATTTGATTTACACAACATGCCTACCACTTTGAATATGCAAAATATTTTTTATTGTGAAACAAACAAGAAATAATACCAAAAAAATGAAAACTTGAGCGTGCATAACTATTCACCCCCCCCAAAGTCAATGCTTTGTAGAGCCACCTTTTGCAGCAATTACAGCTGCAAGTCTCTTGGGGTATGTCTCTATAAGCTTGGCACATCTAGCCACTGGGATTTTTGCCCATTCTTCAAGGCAAAACATCTCCAGCTCCATCAAGATGGATGGGTTCAGCTGGTGTACAGCAATCTTTAAGTCATACCACAGATTCTCATGGACCTCTGGATTGAGGTCTGGGCTTTGACTAGGCCATTCCAAGACATTTAAATGTTTCCCCTTTAACCACTAGAGTGTTGTTTTAGGAGTATGCTTGGGGTCATTGTCCTGCTGGAAGGTGAACCTCCGTCCCAGTCTCAAGTCTCTGGAAGACTGAAGCAGGTTTACCTCAAGAATTTCCCTGTATTTAACGTCATCCATCATTCCTTCAATTCTGACCGGTTTCCCAGTCCCTGCCAATGAAAAACATCCCCACAGCATGATGCTACAACCACGCTTCTCTGTGGGGACTGATGTTCTAGAGGGTGATGAGAGGTGTTGGGTTTGCATCAGACATAGCGTTTTCCTTGATGGCCAAAAAGCTACATTTTAGTCTCATCTAACCAGAGAACCTTCTTCCATATGTTTGGGGAGTCTCCCACATGCCGTTTGGCAAACACCAAACGTGTTTGCTAATTTTTTTCTTCAAGCAATGGCTTTTTTTCTGGCCACTCTTACGTAAAGCCCAGCTCTGTGGAGTGTATGGCTTAAAGTGGTCCTATGTACAGATACTCCAATCCCCACTGTGGAGCTTTGCATCTCCTTCAGGGTTATCTTTGGTCTCTTTGTTGCCTCTGATTAATGCCCTCCTTGCCTGGTCCATGAGTTTTGGTGGGCGGCCCTCTCTTGGCAGGTTTGTTGTGGTGCCATATTCTTTCAGGTTTTTAATAATGGATTGAAATGGTGCTCTGTGGGATGTTCAAAGATTCAGATATTTCTTTTATAACCCAATCCTGATCTGTACTTCTCCACAACTTTGTCCCTGACCTGTTTGAAGAGCTCAGTGGTCTTCATGGTGTCGCTTGTTTGGTAGTGCCCCTTGCTTAGTTGTGTTGCAGACTCTGAGACCTTTCAGAACAGGTATATATATATATAAAATCGGAATGGCCGATTAATTAGGGCCGATTTCAAGTTTTCATAACAATCGGAAACCGATTTGCCGATTTTAATTTTTAATACCTTTATTTAACAAGGCAAGTCAGTTCAGAACACATTCTTATTTTCAATGACTGCCTAGGAATGGTGGGTTAACTGCCTCGTTCAGGGGCAGAACGACAGATTTTCACCTTGTCAGCTCGGGGGACCCATTCTTGCAACCTTACAGACCTGCCTCTCTCTCGTTGCACTCCACAAGGAGACTGCCTGTTACGCAAATGCAGTAAGCCAGGGTAAGTTGCTAGCTAGCATTAAACTTATCTTATAAAAAACAATCAATCATAATCACTAGTTAACTACACATGGTTGATGATATTACTAGATATTATCTAGCATGTCCTGCGTTGCATATAATCTGACTGAGCATACAAGTATCTAAGTATCTGACTGAGCGGTGGTAGGCAGAAGCATGCACGTAAACATTCATTCAAACAGCACTTTCGTGTGTTTTGCCAGCAGCTCTTCGTTGTGCGTCAAGCATTGCGCTGTTTATGACCTCAAGCCTATCAACTCCCGAGATGAGGCTGGTGTAACCGATGTGAAATGGCTAGCTAGTAAGCGTTTCAAACGTCACTCGCTCTGAGCCTTCTAGTAGTTGTTCCCCTTGCTCTGCATAACACTGCTTCGAGGGTGGCTGTTGTGTTGCTGGTTCGAGCCCAGGGAGGAGCGAGGAGAGGGACGGAAGCTATACTGTTACACTGGAAATACTAAAGTGCCTGTAAGAACATCTAATAGTCAAAGGTTAATGAAATACAAATGGTATAGAGGGAAATAGTCCTATAATTCCTATAATAACTACAACCTAAAACTTCTTACCTGGGAATATTGAAGACTCATGTTAAAAGGATCCACCAGCTTTCATATGTTCTCATGTTCTGAGCAAGGAACTGAAGCGTTAGCTTTCTTACATATTGCACTTTTACTTTCTTCTCCAACACTTTTTGCATAATATAAACCAAATTGAACATGCTTCATTATTTACTTGAGCCTAAATTGATTTTATTTATGTATTATATTAAGTTAAAATAAGTGTTCATTCAGTATTGTTGTAATTGTCATTATTACAAATAAAAAAATATATTTTTAAAAATCCTCCGATTAATCGGTATCTGCTTTTTTGGTCCTCCAAAAATCGGTATCGGCGTTGAAAAATCATAATCGGTCGACCTCTACTTGAGATCATGTGACACTTAAATAATGTCCACCTGTGTGCAATCTAACTAATTATGTGACTTCTGAAGGTAATTGGTTGTACCAGATCTTATTTAGGGGCTTCATAGCAAAGGGGGTGAATATATATGCACGCACCACCTTTCCATTTTTTTTAAACAAGTAATTTTTAAAATTTCACTTCACCAATTTGGACTATTTTGTGTGTATGTTCATTACATGAAATCCCCCCAAAAAACAATATAGGAAGAACGCCAAGGTTGATGAATACTTTTACAAGGCACTGTAAATAGAATCCTTATGTAATAGGGGAAATTTGTTTGTTTTTTGACAATGTTGGGTTATATATATTCTTTTAAATTACATTTTGAATCATGCTAAGTAGTCACAAGACCGACTGTATATAACCTAACCACTTCCACATTGCCAATCATTTATTTTTCATTTACAGGATTTTTTCTGGATCAAAATGGGGCTTAGGTGGTGGCTGTGGCTGGGGGCATGGCAGTGGGTGTGGCCATTGGTGCGATTTTAAAGCTATTTTCCTGCAATTCTACACATTTTGCCATGGCTTATGCTATGCTTACAAAATCAATGACCAAAATACTCCTGAATGCATAATGTTTTGAATTTTAGATTCTCCCTGACTGTCTAGCCTTTATCTTGGTAATTATGAGTTCTCAAAGAGGACCATATTTAAAAATATATATTTTGTTTTTTTACTGTTTGGACATGGGTGGGCTGCCTAACAAAACAGTTAGGCAGCCCACCCAAGACTTTTCTATGCAAAAAAAACCTGACTTCCAAAAAGAAAACACGTTTAATGCTTGGATGTCAGAGATCAGGAGGATTTCCATAACAGTCAGAGCCTACTGAGCCAGAGCTGTTACCCCTGGGGTGGCCCACAACACAGCAACACTACACTGTGTTAGAGTAGAGAGGAAAAGGCTGGAGCTGGGGCTCAGGCTTGACATCAGGACACGGTTTGATGAATAGCTTCCTCATTCTAGTGACAGGCTAGTGAGCTGTGAGTATTCCAGCCGGCCGGGCCCAGCTCAGCCTTCTGGGGTAATTATAACAGATTAAAATATTCTTGATTGTTGTACTCTTGTGAAGAGTAGATGAGATTAGATCAGCCGAGCGAGAGCCGAGTGAGGAGGATGAAGACTTAAGGACATTAGACCAGGCCAATTAATAGTTACTTTGAACTCATCATTATCTTTAAAAAAAATATTTCTACTGATTTAAATGGCAATTGAATAATTGATAGTTACAATCATTGATACATGTGTAGTAATGAGGAGTAGTAAGCCTGACTTGAAACATCTACCTCATGCTGAGATAGATAACGTGATACTTAGTGCAAAATGTATTTGACAAAATGAGGGATGGAGCTATCATTTAGAGTATAATTTTCATTATGGATTCATGGTAGTAGCAGCATGCTTTATCTTAACTGTGGGCAGATAATCTTGTAATTGCTAACAAAAAGTGCTACGATACAGGTATTACAAATAACAGCATTGTTTCTCTCACCAGCTCCATCTCGTCCACAAGTAGTGTTCTCGTCGCTGAAGTCCCCACAGTCGTTGTCCCCATCACAGGCCCAGTGGTCTGGGATACACCTCCCACTGGAGCACTGGAACTGGGTGTTGGAGCAGGAGTGGACACAACCAACCTCGTCACTACCATCTCCACAGTCATCATCTAGGGATACAGAAGAAAAAGAGTAAGTGTGACTGACTAGGTTTGACTCCTGCATATCATTAAACTGTGTTAGCATGCTAAGCTAAAGCCTATGCATTAGCTTGGGGAGGTAACATAAGTCTTCACTTACAGGCAAGGTTATAGTACTCAGCGCATGGGTGTGGTTTTCCAAACCACTTTAGTTACATAAGGAGACAGTGGTTGATTTCAGTTGTGGGTTATATGAGGTTCATGAAATGTACAGTAGCTCAGTGTTTCTCAACTTCTGTCCTTGAGTATTCTGACGTCAAAGTTGCTCATCTTTATTGAAGCTCTGTACAATCATACCAGATTCTCAAGGATGGTCGTTGAGGGAGAAACTGCTATAGGTTTTCAGTAGAAACGTACCTGAATCACAATGCCACTTGACACTGATGCATCTCCCATTGGAACAGCTGAACTGGGTGAGGGGCTCACAGGTCGGGAATGCTGTAGACACAAAGGCAGAGAGACAATCAACTATAGTTATCTAAACCTCAAACCCATAGGGCCACATTCATTCTGAAAATACATTGTCTGAAAGTCATTACAAACACTCCATTCCAAATCGAACTGTATTTATCACATGCGCCGAATATAACTGTTGGAGACTTCGTAGTGACATGCTTGCTTACGAACCTTGCCCAACGATGCAGAGTTAAAAAATAATAATGAAAAATGTAATACAAAAGTATGGAGCTATATTCAGGGACTACCAGTATCAGATCAATTCAGAGGTACAAGGTATTTGAGGTAGATATGTACATGAAGGCAGGGTAAAGTGACTAGGCATCCGAATAGATAATAATAAGAGTAAAATAAAGAACAGAATAGCAGCAGCAAATGAAGAGTGTAAAAGTGTGTGTATGTACAGTATGTGTGTATTATGAATCCCCATTAGCTGCTGCCTATGTTTGTGTTGCTTCACAGTCCCCGCTGTTCCATAAGGTGTATTTTGATCTGTTATTTAAATCTGATTCTAATGCTTGCATCAGTTACCTGATGTGGAATAGAGTTCCATGTAGTCATGGCTCTATGTAGTACTGTGCGCCTCCCATAGTCTGTTCTGGACTTGGGGACTGTGAAGAGACCCATGTATTGTGTGGTATGCATGGGTGTCTAAGCTGTGTGCTAGTTGTTTAAACAGACAGCTCGGTGTCTGTGTGTATGTGTGTTGTGTCGGTATGTGTGTGTGTGTTGTGTGTGTGCGCACATGTAGTGTATGTGAATGTGTGAGGGTTTTGTGTGGGAGTGAGTGTAGTGTGTGTGAGTGAGTATATGGATTGTATATAAAGTCTAGTGAGTGTGCGTAGGGTCAGTGCAAGATTGAGTCAGTGCAGATAGTTTGGGTACCATTAATTGACTATTTAGCAGTCTGGCTATTTAGCAGTCTTATGGCTTCGAGGTAGAAGCCGTCTCGGATCCTATTGGTCCGAGAGCCGATGCTCCCGTACAGTTCGCTGGACGGTAGCAGAGTGAACAGTCTATGGCTTGGGTGGCTGGATTGTTTGGCAATTTTTCAAGCATATGACGCCTACTGATATACTGGGCTGTTCGCACCACCCTCTGTAGCACTTTGCGGTCACGGGTGGTGCAATTGCCATACCAAGTGGTGATGCAGCCAGTCAAGATGCTCTCGAAGGTGCAGCTGTAGAACTTTGAGGATCTGAGGACCCATAACAAGTCTTTTCAGTAATGCCGTGCCCTCTTCACGACTTTGCGGGTGTGTGTGGACCATGTTAAGTCCATAGTGATGTGGACTCCAAGGAACTTGAAGCTCTTGACCCGCTCCACAACAGCCCCGTCGATGTGGATGGGGGCATGCACTCCCCTCTTTCTCCTATAGTCCTTCTCCTATAGTCCACGACGTTGAGGGATAAGTTGTTGTCCTGGCACCACACTGCTAAGTCTTTGACCTCCTCCCTGTAGGCTGATTCATCGCCGTTGGTGATCAGGCCTACCACCGTTGTGTAGTCAGCAAACTTGATGGTGTTGGAGTCATGAGCGGCCACACAGTCATGGGTGAACAAGGAGTACAGGAGGGGACTAAGCACACACCCCTGATGGGCCCCTGTGTTGAAGGTCAGCGTGGCGGAGGTGTTGTTGCCTACCCTTACCACATGGGGCCGGCCCGTCAGGAAGTCCAGGATCTAGTTGCAGAGGGAGGGGTTCAGAACCCTAGTCCTCACTACTCATCTTTTTGACTATATGTGTATTGCAGGCCGAAATAAATTACCTGCAGCAAGTTAAGAGCTACCGCAACACTGAATGTTATGATAAACACATGAAAATTCATGGAAATATGCCTAACGAATATGCTAATACTGGATGCAATTGTGGCTGTTGTAAATGGCACCCTTAATTTGCATGCACCTTTTGGACAGGGCGTTATGTATACTGTATGTGCGAGTGATGGTTGTTTTCAGGTAGAAAAGCTCATTTAGGACTCAATTGATCATAACTCATATTTAAGTCTGATCAATGAGACCTGCCAAAAAAATACAGATTCAGGTTAACACGAAACATCTAATTAAATCGGAGACGGAAAGAACATGATTCATCCCCAGATGTTTTGGGTTAATCCAAAATAATGTAGAGAAATAATGCCTCTGCTTTAATCAATGAAAGAGAGTGGCAGCTGTGTCAGTACAACAACACAGACAGTTTTCCCATTGGGAGTTTAGCGTAGCTCACCGCTCGGTGGAAAAACACACCACCTAAACACACCAGCTAGTGCTGCTTTGACAGACAGTGTCTCTGCTAGCTAACTGCTGAAAACCAATTAACACCATGGTAATTAAACAACATCTGCTCCTTACTTCTTCCAGTGTGGTCAAGGAGATACCATAGCTAACTTTCCCTAACTGCTGTTGATGGTGCTGGTGGCTAATTATTCCACCGCCTCAGAGTGCCAATGTGAATCTGCGCATATGGATGTGTCATACCCCTAAATACTTGTGATCTGCATTTGTATTCCCGTCACATTCAACCTAGTTTCAATTTCTGGTTATACAATTTGAGATATTTCTATTACAAGGCAGGAGCTTTATTAAACGCAGAGACTTAATTGTAATTGATTCTTTGGAATCCCTATTGCTACAGACACCTAGGGTGTTAGTTAGGACACAGTGAATGTTCACCACATATATATACACAAAAGTATGTCTAAACCCCTTCAAATTAGTGGATTAGGCTATTTCAGCCACACCCATTGCTTACAGGTGTATAAAATTGAGCGCACAGCAACGCAATCTCCATAGACAAACATTAGCAGTAGAATGGCCTTAAAGAGCTCAGTGACTTTAAACTTGGCACCGTCATAGGATGCCACCTTTCCAACAAGTCAGTTTGGCAAATGTCTACCCTGATAGAGCAGTAAGTGCTGTAAGTGCTGTTATTGTGAAGTGGAAACGTCTAGGAGCAACAACAGCTCAATCGCGACGTGATGCTTCAGGTTTTAAAAACCCACCGCTGCTGCAGTGGAGAAAATTGAGCTTCCAGAGACTCTGTGGGAACTCCTACGGCGCAGTAATGCCTGAGGAATCTCAGACAACACTATGAGAGACAATATGTTTTGCAGCGCAGCTTGATTATGACTGAATGAAGTCGAGCATGAACTTTAATTACAGCTTACACCCTGGCTGTTTGTGACTGTATTGAAGCAGCTTAGTAAGCACACAAAGGAGTCAGAGACGATACAACACTATGCAGGGCCTTGCACTGATCATCAGAGATCGCCATGTGCCATCTTCACCACAAACAGTGAAGGGGCAGGAGGTTTTAAAACCCTTTTAAAGGTGTTTTCCCAGTTTTTTTACGATCTGTAAGTAATTAAACTATTTCCACCTCACATCACTAAATATGTAACTTAGGGCCTGGAAAGCTCCCTCTGCATGAAAGTCACACAAAAGTATAGTTATGAGATTAGACTAGTGTACCAGAAAGATAACAAGTTACAGTATAGCCAGTTGAAATCAGGTACTGTAAAAAGAAATATGAAAACAAAATAAACTGTTGGGTCATAAAAATGGCAAGCACTACAACTTACTTTGGTATAAGTTTTGATACACTGTAATTCTGCCACACTAAAATGTTTTTTTTTTTTTAAATGCTATAAGTGTTATTTCGCAGCATCATTCTAACTCCCCTTAATCAGTGAGTAAGAAGTGAATGCTCAGCTCCTGGGCCTGAGGACTCAAGGCTATTTAATAATGTAACTGCTAAAACTCACATGAATGAAACAAGCAATGTAAGAGAGACAACAAAGTATTCAAGGAACTAGTAAATTAAGAAATAGCTCTAAGGGAGATTTTTGTAGGAAAATTAGATTTAGGGAAAACAGCTTGAAAACAGTGTCAGATAGATAGCAAGGACATCACAATAAATATATTCTTATTTCTACAAATAATAAGAACACTGGTACACTCATGCAACCCCTTCACAACTAAGACTATGCCAATTAGAAGGTAACCCAATAGCCTGCTCATTAATCATATTCAACAACCTTTGTTTGTTCAATTGGATATTCCATTTTACTTTTCAGAAATGAGCTAAGAACAAGCCTTTTTACTCCTTAAAAAGAGGAAAGCACTATATTTTAATAGAAATATAACCAAACGGCTGCTGTGCACTAGACAAGAACACACACTAAGAGTTCAGACAGCCAAGCTAGCATTCTGTTGTCTCACCAGGAGGCATATTTTGAAATACTTTTAAGGCTTCTCTGGTGTAGTTGGGTCACTAAAAGACTAGCTGTCTTTTCCACTGAACCATTTCCTCTGAGCTACACCTCACAGCGGTATGTCCTTTTCTTTTCCTCTCAAGGTTGGGGATGAGGTCAATAGAATCTTCAGATCTGACAGTGTCATCGTAAAAGTGGTCACATCTTCTTTGAAAGCCTCTCTTGGCGTTTAAAATCTCAGCACTGTCCTTCCTTTCCAAAAACATAAACAGCAGAGAGTGTTTGTTCTGATTTGGTCTACTAGGTCGTTTTAGTGTGAATAATCTTACAGGGCTGAAACCTAACTTGAGATACTCACCCTTAACGATCATACATAATCAAAAACTGAGTTTATCGCCAGGATTCAGGGCCATATAATGCAGACTGAGAGTCTGACTCACCACAGGAGGAAGTCTCATCGGACATGTCCCCGCAGTCGTCGTCTCGGTCGCAGCGCCAGGCCTGGGGGATACAGCGTCCGTTCCGACAGGAGAACTGGTTGGGCTGACAGGCCTGGGCTGAGAAAGAGAAAGGCATGGAAGACAGCAGAGCATTTGTAATTCAATCACATGGGTGTTAAGTTAAAGCCAGACATGTTCAGCCCCCTATTGATCATTCAATCATATGGCATCTCAATGTCAGGCCTGTGGAGCTTAAGTTGATCTCTCCATGACAGATATATCACATATATCAAGTCTGCAGTAAACGAGCAGAGCCCTTAAACTAACCTTTCAGTCACATACAGTGACACATTTTGTTGTTTTGGCTCTGTACTCCAGCACTTTGGATTTGAAATGATACAATGACTATGAGGTTAAAGTGCTAACTGTCAGCTTTAATTTGAGGGTATTTTCATCCCTATCGGGTGAACCGTTTAGAAATTACAGCATTTTCTATACATAGTCCCCCCATTTTTGGAGACCAAAAGTATTGGGACAAACTCCCTTATACACTACATGACCAACATGATCAAACATATGTGGACACCTGCTCATAGAACATCTCATTCCAAAATCATGGGCATTAATATGGAGTTGGTCCCTCTCTTTGCTGCTATAACAGCCTCCACTCTTTTGGGAAGGCTTTCCACTAGATGTTGGAACATTGCTGCAGGGACTTGCTTCCATTCAGCCACAATAGCATTAATGAGATTGGGCACTGATGTTGGGCAATTAGGCCTGGCTCGCAGTCTGCGTTCCAATTCATCCCAAAGATATTAAATGGGGTTGAAGTCAGGGCTCTTTGCAGGCCAGTCAAGTTCTTCCAAACCGATCTCGACAAACCATTTCTGTGTGGACCTCAACCTCATTTAACAGGAAAGGGCCTTCCCCAAACTTGCCACAAAGTTGGAAGCACAGAATCGTCTAGATGCTGTAGCGTAAAGATTCCCCTTCACTGGAACTAAGGGGCCTAGCCCAAACCATGAAAAACAGCCCCTGACCATTATTCCTCCTCCACCAAACTTTACAGTTGGCACTATGCTTTGGGGCAGGTAGCGTTCTCCTGTCATCCGCCAAACCCAGATTCTTCCGTAGACTGCCAGATGGTGAAGTGTGAAGCTGCCTCTGATTGGGAACTACACTCGGCCAAAACAAAGAAATAGAAAACATAGACTTTCCCACCCGAGTCACACTCTGACATAACAAAACATAGAGAATAATAAGGATCTCTAAGGTCAGGGCATGACACTGTCGCAATACTTTTGGAGCTCACTGTATACTCAATGTCTGTGAACAGAGACAGACATGCAACGACAGCACAGCACCAGGACAGCACATGGGCAGTGTTCTCTTGGTGGTGCTGTGTGTGTAACATGCATGTCATTCTGATGACAAGGCAACATTTATCACCCATTGATTGATCCTGGAAGGCTCACAACTTTTAAGAGGCAAGGCTGGCAACTTGGCTGTTAGGTGTGAAGGGAAAAAAGCCACTATGGTATGGACAGACGTAAGTGATTCTGACAATAACTCAATAGCAGGAAAAGTTACCTTTTGAGAGTGCTAAACTTCTCTGATTCTGAGCTTTCACATGAGATTGATCACACTGACTGTGGCTGCTGGCTTGTATAGTGTCGCAAGACATGACTAGGAATGTTTGACTACCCTGCTATTTGATGCTTTGATGTGCAGAAACCTTTCTGCGGAGGATGTTGAAGTTGCTAGGGGGTAGAGGTTTGCATTCTTTAACTATACATAGTCCACTTGACTAAGTGAAGTGTACCACATCAATTTATAATCATAGCTTAGAAAATGCCAGTGACATACAGTATACTACATAACACAATGCAATTGCCGGACTGCAGATCTGAGAAAAAGCTAAGGTATTGTATCAGTTACCTGAACATGTGGTGTTGGACTCATCCTCATTGTTCCCACAGTCATTAGTTCCGTCACACAGCCATCTCTTAGGGATGCAGCGATTATTGAGGCACTTGAACTGGTCTATGGGACAACTGTGGTTGGCTGAAATACACAGACACTCATATCATCTTAGCACCATTTCATTTGTGGGATGAAATTTGCCTGGTAAAGGACTTACAAACCTGACATTTACCGTTTCTGACTTGAAGAGTTCAGTACAAATGACAGACAGCAATGGAATTTGGGTCAGAATGTCTCAAATCTTGTTAGATAGAAGGCATGCAGACATTCCAGCAGGGCAGATAATAGATTTTGCAAATCTGATCATTCTGGCAGAAGATTACATTATAGTATATTTCATAGTGAGAAATGAGTCAGCATCCAAGCGTCTAACATGGTGTTTATCTTATTGATTCAATCAACAGCCAATTCTCTTCTGAGGAAAATAGATGGGGAAGAAAGGAGAGGAGTGGGCAATATTCACCAGCTTTGAATCATACAGTATCAATGACGTTTAGCGAGATAAAAGTTGATAGCAAGAAAGGACCAACTTATGCAACGTTGCATGGTAAGTGGTGTGTGTGAATGTTTGTGTGTGTATGTGTGCGTGTGTGTGTGTGTGTGGGACAGAGACAACAGACAGATAAATACACACAGCAGTTATGGGGCTCCTCGTCACTTCCATCCAGACAGTCATCATCTCCGTCACACTTCCATGACGCACGGATACAGCGATGGTTACGACACTGAAACTCATCGCTCTTACAGAGCTGTGGCTCCACCCCCCCTGATGACACTTAATTAACAGACATAACAGAGAAAAGGACTTTAATAACAGAAACAGACTTGAGCCAAATTAAACCACAGTGGAATTAATTCCATTGAAAAGTCAAGCATACAAAATAATCACAAAATATTTGTGAGAGAAAACCATGTTCATTTCGTAGCTTGTCTACAGTGCAATTGTACTACTCTGGCTAATTCACTTCATGGTTCTACTGTACCTAAGCAGGTGACATTGTTCTTCTCCAGGAGCTGGTTGTCAGCACAGGCACACACTCGGCCCCCTGGGATAGAGAGGCAGAGGGTACCGCATCCCCCATAATTCACTCTGCATGCATTGTCACCTGGAATTACAGAGTAGTACCATTATTTACAGGAAATCATATTCTTCTAAAGCATTATTATTGTATTTTGTCATGTTTCTCTTTTGATGTTCCGTCTGTCGTCGTCTCTCTCTCTATGAACAACGGAACAACAAGGTCAATGTGAACTGTGAAGAAACACACATAAAATATATCCTTAATACAAAAGCCATTTCCTGTTTGAGAAGGATGTGCCAGGTGGGTGCCACATCATCTATAACCACACGTCAAATGAATTATTGGGGACATTGTGGAGAGGAGCCATTTGACATTTTTATTCTTTCAGGAAAATAATTTGTCTTTTAGGACAAAGCCAACCGTTCTCAAGAGAGAAGAAACTGTCTTTGTGTGAAGAAACTGTCACTTATAAAGTTGAGGCATGGAGTCCATTGTTGGTTTTGTTTAGTGTAAGGTCCAAAGGCAATGCCTGAGCCAATGAGATAAAGGTTTCTGTTTTGTGAGAGCCAATCAGTAATACTCAGAGGACAGCAGGGACAATTCATCTCTTTGGTGACATGAGTTTTGGAGGAATGGCCAGCGAAATTCTTCTTTCCCCCATGCTGAGAATTAGAACTCATACTGCCAGCTGTATTCTCCATCACTCTTTCTCTGCATCACATCCTTGGCATAAGAGGACTGGCCACCCCACATAGCCTGGTTCCTCTAGGTTTCTTCCTAGGTTTTGGCCTTTCTAGGGAGTTTTTCCTAGCCACCGTGCTTCTACACCTGCATTGCTTGCTGTTTGGGGTTTTAGGCTGGGTTTCTGTACAGCACTTTGAGATATCAGCTGATGTACGAAGGGCTATATAAATCATTTTGATTTGATATTATTTTGATGTGAAACAATAGAAATTATTACACAAATGAAAACCCCACAAGCAGTGAATAATCTCAAAATGCCCCTTATCTTAATCCATTGATTACCAAGTAGATAATTAGTGTTGGTACTTTCTCTGTTTCTGAGAGGAGATATCACGCTTCCCCTTGCTCCACGTGTACACAGTCGGGAACACTAAACAGTGATTCACCGACGCTTCGGCAGGATAACAAGGGTTCTACCTGCTGTGAGCAGGGCTGGCCCGCCTATTAGCCAGGCGGCAGATTGGCGAGGGCGGCATTTTCCGAGCTCAACTGACCAAGACGCACCTCCAACAACACATAAAAACTCACATAACTTTTCCCAAAAACAATTACAATTTCTCTCACCCAGTGGTACAGAATATAGGCTATTTAGGTGAGCGCTGATGCCGCCCCGTGATAAAGAGTGCCCACTTTGTCAAAGGCAGGGGCACAAAATATTTCGCTTGTCCAGTGCACCAGGGTGCTGTTGGAGACACCGCTGCGGCGCTCTACCAACGTTCCGTAAGAAAATATCTAACAGCAATCATGTAGACTATAGCTTATGGTAGAAAGAGTATGTGCCATTTTCTGTAGCCTAACTTATGAAATTGTCACATTTTACATCATACACGTTTCGCCGATCAAATAGCCTAACCTAAATGGCGCCTAACGTAAACCGCGCCCAATCAAATAAAAAAGGAGCTTCGATGTGAATATGACACCATATCCTAAAAACAGGACCGGTCAAAGTTAAATGGACAATATGAAATGGAAAATCAGGTGACTCTCAAGTGCTGTCCAGGAGTTTCACCCCGTGGGCTAAATTGTCATGATAATCAGGGATTTCAAATAAAATGTATTTATAGATCCGTTTTTACATCAGCAGATGTCACAAAGTGGTTATACAGAAAGCCAGCCTAAAACCCCAAACAGCAAGCAATGGTTTCAAGTTTGTATCAGTAAATTGATGATCATAGTGAAAAATAATCTACATATGCATTTCCCGCTGTGTAAACACATTGATTCTCATTGCAAATAAATTCAGGATATATCCTGATAAAGTTGGATATAAAAAATTAAAATAAAAAGTTGGGTAGTTGATATTTAGAGCTTAAATAGCCAAAATCGTTAGTCACAGGAATCAGGACTAACAAAGCCAATGCAACTGATGTTTTACAAACGGTAGGCCTACCACATGGATGGGCATTCATAAAATTCAATTTCGGGCTGTCACTGTAGACCAGGATTGCCCAAACTCGGTCCTAGCCGACAGTTTTTTTGCTTGATGATGAGTTTGTGAAACCCTACTGTAGGAAGGGTAAACACAGACTAATGGCGACGTCTAGCAGTAAACACAGACTAACGGCGACGTCTAGCAGACATATTTTTTTCTCTTCATTTTATTGGTGCAGTCCGGACCGGACTTGATTTCCGGACCAAATCTGAACCAATCACAAATTTATTTTATAATCTTAACCAATGCCATTTAGTAAAATTATCATGTGGTTTTCATTATTGGACTCCTGTATTTTTTAAACAGATATTGATGTAGGCAGACATTGTAAACAGACATTGTAAAAAATAAAGGTTAAAACAAATCAAATAAATAAACATTCAAAGATGATTGAAAACCAGGAAGTGAATGTTAGCAAAACCGAAACTCCTTAATCACACATTTTCACTACTAATTGTGTGTAAAATGGGAAATTACAACTCTGTAAAATGTTGTTGACCTCTAAAACATCATTTTGGAATGATACAATTATGAAAATGTTATTATTTTATCATTTTAGGAAATATGCTCAATGCAATTTAGTCAAAGCTAGCTATTATGAACAATTAATAAATATTGTTATGTGATTTTTTTTGTCTGTGCAAATAGGAAACATATTTTCATATTCATATCAGTATTTACTGTCTGCCTGTTATCTTTAATATGTTTCATATCATTATTCAGTACAAGTCATTTTACGGGCATTATATGTAAGGGATAATCAACGTCAATCAAGAGGCTATGCGTTCTATGGAAAATAATGAACGACGTGGAAGGTGTGTGCGCTAGCGGAGTGGGACTAACCTTCCATGGAGGTGCGTTATTTTCGAGAATGCATAGAGACCCGAGTTGATTATCCCTATACCATGGCTATAATTTAACACATTTGCCACTGGAAATGTGTTCATTTGCAAGTAGAAATGTTCAACATCCACTGAAGTAGCTAGCAAGATTACTAAATAGCTACCGTTGTTGCCTTGGTAACCAAACAAACAGACTTGCCAGTTTGGCTAACTAAACCATCAGTCCCACCTTGCTATTTGGAAAATCGAATTCAACAATGCCCATAATGTTTTCAATTCAACTTTTGCGTTCAAAAGCAGATCAAACATAAAACATGTAATAATGAACTATAGCTATTGAATTCTACCGCCCTGATATACTGTGCATTATAGGGAAATAATCCACGCTCTAGAATTCCCTCCAAACCAATCAAAAATGACGACGCCATGGTATAATTAAGCATTAAGGCCCGAGGGGGTGTGGTATATGGCCAATACCACAAATCTCTGAGGTACCTTATTGCTATTATAAACTGGTTACCAAAGTAGTTTGAGCAGTAAAAATAAATGTTTAGTCTTACCCTTGGTATACGGTCTGATATACCATGGCTGTAAGACAATCAGAATTGTGGGCTCAAACAACCCAGTTTATAAGAAATATAAACAGTAAACACATTAATTTACATGTATTTGAAAATTCATATTTTGACACACAAATGTATCTTATTTTATTCATATTTCATATCAGTCTTCATTTAACCTGGCTTGTCTTCCATTATCAGTAACTGAAGCAGACATTCATGTTAATTAATGTATATATTTTTTTATGATGTAAAAAGTCTATGCAAATTCCAATACAAAATTAGTTTATCCTAATTAGGCAACTCAACGCCGGTTGAGATTAGATGTTTGTGATGAGTTGTCTATCACATTTAAATGTATGCAAATAAAGACAATTAATTTATGCCTATATGTATAACTTTAAACCATCCCCTCGCCCATACCCGGGCTCAAACCAGGGACCCTCTGCACACATCAACAACAGTCACCCACAAAACTATCTTACCCAAGCCATGAAATGTCACTACACAAAATACCCCATAATGTCAAAGTAGACTTGTGTTTTTCAAAAATGTTACCAATTAATTAATAATGAAAAGCTGAAATGTATTGAGTCAGTAAGTCACCCCTTTGTTATGGCAAGCCTAAATAAATTCAGGAGTAAAAATTAGCTTAAAACCTTGTCACGTGTGAGTTCCAAATTATCTCTAACGGTCGCCCATTACGAGTGTGATGTCAGAATGCATTCACTGTTCCAAAATGTGATTGTTACGTAACAGAACAGTTAACCCACACTGCCTGCTAATTATCTATAGGCTATGTTTCAACTTGTCAATTTAAAATTATTTTCTAAAAAGTTTTATTTTCTAAAAACAGTTTCGCCTCATAAATTCACATAGAATTAGCCCATTTTACTGTTGCGGACAATGTAAGTTTAAGGCGTTACTGAGCCGGACAAGAGCCCAAGTACAATCGCATTGCCTTAACTACTAATGATAACTTTGGACATGTGTGCGTTACTATCAAAGTAAGTGCCTTATTACGTTATCATTATAATTGTCTGTTTATGTGACTTGTTAGAAGGAAACTAGACGTATGTCTCACATCACTAATTCACAGGAACGGCATTTGAACGTAAACATTTGTTTATCAAAATGTGTTTTTTGACAGAAATGCCTTCTTGAACATGTGAACTTTCATATGCCTTAATAACAAACTTGTATTTCATCCACAAATACGAATAAAATGGTTAAATTACAAGCCTAGTTGTTTTTTATTGCTAATTAAAGCATACTGTTAGTTAGCTAGCAAACGTTAGCTTACTTGCTCACTAGCTAACGTTACGTGTAATATCTGTGTAGTAATATTATTCGAATCAGAATCCATTTGCATTGCTAGTTATAGCCTAATGTTAGCTAGATAACATTGAACATAGTTTGTTCGCTTTAGCTACCTGCAAATTCATGTACAACTATGACAATATTTGTGTTGGTAGTAGTATGAGTTGGGATCATGTCGGGTCATTGTTTAGCTAGCTACATGTCTAAATAAAATCCTCCACTTAGGCCGTATTATTACATGACCCATCAAATTAGCCAGGTGTGTCTGGGGGTGATTACGGCCATCTATTGTGTTTCATGAACATGTGTACATATCTAGACAATAGTGACCCATCCACTTAGCTAGATGTGGCTGGGGGGTTATAGCGTTTCCTTCACATGATCCATCAATTTAGACAAGTGTCTCAGGTAAGTGTCACCAAATACTGATAAAATTTGATAAAATATTTTTATCTGGACACTTTCTGTTTCGATATTGCAACAGTGCTACGCAAGTAACCACAACCATTGACAGAAAAAGTATTCAGACCCCTTGAATTTTTCCACATTTTGTTACAGCCATATTCTAAAATGGATTAAATAAAAACAAATCATCAACAATCTACACACAATACCCTATCATGACAAAGCTCAAACAGGTTTTTCAGAAATGTTTGCAAATGTATAACAAAAAACAAAAAAAACTTATTTACATAGATATTTAGACCCTTTGCAATGAGACTCTAAATTGAGCTCAGGTGCATCCTGTTTCCATTGATCATCCATTGATCAGATGTGTCTACAACTTGATTGGAGTCCACCTACGGTAAATTCAATTGATTGGACATGATTTGGAAAGACACACACCTGTTTATATTAGGTCCCTCAGTTGACAGTGCATGTCAGAGCAAAAACCAAGCCATGAGGCCAAATGAATTGTCCGTAGATGCACAGATCTGGGGATGGATACCAACACATTTCTGCAGCATCGAAGGTCCTCAAGAATACAGTGGCCTCCATCATTCTTAAATGGAAGAAGTTTGGAACCACCAAGACTTTTGCTAGAGCTGGACGCCTGGCCAAACTGAGCAATCAGGGGAGAAGGGCCTTGGTCAGGGAGGTGACCAAGAACATGATGGTCACTCTGACAGAGCTCCAGTGTTCCTCTGTGAATATGGGAGAACCTTCCAGAAGGACAACCATCTCTGCAGCACTCCACCAATCAGGCCTTTGTGGTAGATTGGCCAGACGGGAGCCACTCCTCAGTATAAGGCACATGACAGCCCAGTTGGAGTTCGCCAAAAGGCATATAAAGCCTCTCAGACCATGAGAAACAAGATTCTCTGCTCTGATGAAACCAAGATTGAAATCTTTCTCTGAATACCAAGCGTCACGTCTGGAGCAAACCTGGCACCATCCCTACTGGGAAGCATGGAGGTGGCAGCATTATGCTGTGGGAATGTTTTTCAGCAACAGGGACTGGGAGACTAGTCAGGATTGAGGCAAATATGAACGGAGCAAAGTACTGAGAGACCCTTGACGAAAACACGCTCCAGACTGGGGCGAATGTTCACCTTCCAAAAAGACAAGAACCCAAAGCACACAGCCAAGACAAAGCAGGAATGGCTCCGGGACAAGTTTCTGAATGTCCTTGAGTGGCCTAGCCAGAGCCCGGACTTGAACCCGATCTAACATCTCTGGAGAGACCATAAAATAGCTGTGCAGCAACGCTCCCCATAAAACCTGAAATAGTTTAAGAGGATTTTCAGAGAAGAAGGGGAGAAACTCCCCAAATACAGGTGTGCCAAGCTTGTGGCGTCATAACCAAGAAGACTCGAGGCTGTAATCGCTGCCAAAGGTGTTTCAAAAAAGTACTGAGTAAAGGGTGTGAATACTTACAGTTGAAGTCGGAAGTTTATATACACCTTAGCCAAATACATTTAAACTCAGGTTTTCACAATTCCTGACATTTAATCCTAGTAATAATTCTCTGTCTTAGGTCAGTTAGGATCACCACTTTATTTTAAGAATGTGAAATGTCAGAATAAAAGTAGAGAGAATGATTTATTTATTTCATCACATTCCCAGTAGGTCAGAAGTTTACATACACTCAATTAGTATTTGGTAGCATTGCCTTTAAATTGTTTAACTTGGGTCAAACGTTTCGGGTAGCCTTCCACAAGCTTCCGACAATGAGTTGGGTGAATTTTGGCCCATTCCTGCTGACAGAGCTGGTGTAACTGAGTCAGGTTTGTAAGCCTCCTTGCTCACATACGCTTTTTCAGATCTGCCCAGAAATGTTCTATGGGATTGAGGTCGAGGCTTTGTGATGGCCACTCCAATACCTTGATTTTTTGTCCTTAAGCCATTTTGCCACAACTTTGGAAGTATGCTTGGGGTCATTGTCCATTTGGAAGATCCATTTGCAACCAAGCTTTAACTTCCTGACTGATGTCTTGAGATGTTGCTTCAATATATCCACATAATTTTCCTACCTCATGATGCCATCTATTTTGTGAAGTGCACCAGCCCCTCCTGCAGCAAAGAACCCAAACAACATGATGCTGCCACCTCCGTGCTTTACAGTTGGGATGGTGTTCTTTGGCTTGCAAGCCTCCCCCTTTTTCCTCCAACCATAATGATGGTCATTATGGCCAAACAGTTCAATTTTTGTTTCATCAGACCAGAGGACATTTCTCCAAAAAGTACGATCTTTATCCCCATGTGCAGTTGCAAACCGTAGTCTGGCTTTTTAACGGTTTGGAGCAGTGGCTTCTTCCTTGCTGAGCGGCCTTTCAGGTTATGTCAATATAGGACTCATTTTACTGTGAATATAGATACTTTTGTACCAGTTTCCTCCAGGACCTTCACAAGGTCCTTTGCTGTTGTTCTGGGATTGATTTGCACTTTTCGCACCAAAGTACTTTCATCTCTAGGAGACAGAACGCGTCTCTTTCCTGGGTGGTATGACGGCTGCGTGGTCCCATGGTGTTTATACTTGCGTACTACTGTTTGTACAGATGAACGTGGTACCTTCAGGTGTTTGGAAATTGCTGCCAAGGATGAACCAGACTTCTGGAGGTCTACAATTCTTTTCCTGAGGTCTTGGCTGATTTCTTTAGATTTTTTGGTGTGTTTGGACCATATTAATTTGTTGTTGATGTGGACATCAAGGAATTTGAAGCTCTCAACCTGCTCCACTACAGTCCCATCGATAACAATGGGGACGTGCTCGGTGCTCCTTTTCCTGTAGTCCACAATCATCTCCTTAGTCTTGGTTACGTTGAGAGATAGGTTGTTATTCTGGCACCACCCGGACAGGTCTCTGACCTCCTCCCTATAGGCTGTCTCGTCGTTGTGGGTGATCGACGGTGGGGGTGCTTTGCACACTTAACCAGCATGGCTACCACAGCATTCAGCAGTAATACGTCACCCCATCTGGTTTGCGCTTAGTGGGACTATCATTTGTTCAACAGGAGATTGACCCAAAACACACCTCCAGGCTGTGTAAGGGCTATTTGACCAAGGAGAGTGATGGAGAGCTGCATCAGATGACCGGGCCTCCACAATCACCCGACCTGGGCCAACAAGTGCTCAGATTATGTGGTAACTCCTTCAATTTGGTTGGAAAAGCATTCCCCATGAAGCTGGTTGAGAGAATTCCTAGAGTGTGCAAAGCTGTCATCAAGGCAAAGGGTGGGTACTTTGAAGAATCTCTAAAATAAAATATATTTTTGACTTGTTGAACACTTTTTGGGTTACTACATGATTCCAAATGTGTTATTTAATAGCTTTACTGTCTTCACTATTATTCTACAATGTAGAAAATAGTAAAAATAGAGAAAAACCCTTGAATGAGTAGGTGTGTCCAAACCTTTGACTGGTACTGTATGTATTGAGCATAATGTATTTTCTGTTTTATTCACGTTTTCAAGTACTGGTGACAAATCATGAATTCCGATTCTTGCATTGATTGTAATGGACACATGATGTGTGTAAAATAATTATATGTAATTAATTATACTCCGGGTATCAATACACCCAGTCACTACAAAGATACAGACGTCCTTCCTAACTCAGTTGCCGGAGAGGAAGGAAACCGCTCAGGAATTTCACCATGAGGCCAATTGTGACTTTAAAACAGTTAAAGAGTTTAATGGCTGTGATAAGAGAAAACTTAGGGTGGATCAACTTAGGATGGATCAAGAACATTGTAGTTACTTCACAATAATAACCTAATTGACAGAGTGAAATGTAGAAAACAGCATTTCAAAAGTTGCTACTTTAGTCCGAATCGAGGCAGTCGGTCACATATTTTATGATGTGTGTAAAATATTTTTTGGAAGGTTGTCCTGATTATGATAACCTAATGCTTAGCTACACCCTCTTAAGCCTTAACCCCACCCAACTCTTTAAGGATTCACATGTGAGGCCATGTAGTTAACACACACCATATAAAATAAAATATTTTTCTTTTGTCTCATTCACAGGATACAGAAGGTGTACAATGCCTTCGGAAAATATTCAGACCTCTTGACTTTTTCACATTTTGTTAGGTTACAGTCTTATTCTAAAATTGATTAAATAGTTTTTCTTCCTCATCAATCTACAGATAATACTCCATAATGACAAAGCAAAAACAGGTTTTTAGAAATCTTTGCTAATTTGGAAAAAATTAAGAACTGAAATATTGGATTTACATACAGTTGAAGTTGGAAGTTTACTACATACACTGAGCTCTGTCAGAGTGACCATCGGGTTCTTGGTCGCCTCCCTGACCCTTCTCCCCTGATTACTCAGTTTGGCCAGGTGGCCAGCTCTAGGAAGAGTCTTGGTGGTCCAGAACTTCTTCCATTTAAGAATGATGGAGGCCACTGTGTTCTTGGGGACCTTCGATGCTACAGAAATGTTTTGGTACCCTTCCCCAGATCTGAGCCTCGACACAATCCTGTCTCTGAGCTCTACGGACAATTCCTTCGACCTCATGGCTTGGTTTTTGCTCTGACATGCACTGTCAACTGTGGGACCTTATACAGACAGATGTGTGCCTTTCAAAAATCATGTCCAATAAATTGAATGTACCACAGGTGGACTCCAAACAAGTTATAGAAACATCTCTAGGATGATAAATGGAGGGGAATGCACTGTACATTTAAGATGCCATAGTACTGTAGATAGATGGTAAGACTTTCATTGAATGTTACATAGAGTATATAAGCATTCATAACTTGTTGCATAAAACTACACATCTGGGCTACCCATAGACTACATAGTGATAGTAGGGGAGGTTTTGTGCTAAGTTGTAGGAACAGGTATACAAGATCCATAGACTCCATTCTCTGAAGGTAATCTTTATTTATTGGGGATGGTAGAAGGGGAAGTAAAAGCAGACAAACCTTGCTGACTCTGACCATCGTACACACGCAGGCCAAAGAGAGGAGGCCTCTCGCTTCTCAATAGAGTAACGTCCCCAGAGGTAAGATCCAGCTGGAAAACAGATGCGTTCATGTACTCCGTCCAGAAGATGGAGTTCCGGTAGTGAGAAATTCCAAAAGGGTGGTTCAACTGTTTGCCGTTGTACACAACCTGGATGAGAAATCAGACACCAGTTATCAAAGAACACAACCTGTACACCAGTACTCAAAGACCTGAGATAGTAGAGGTAAGGCAATCCAGAGAAATGGCAGAGATAAATATGGCAATTTTAGAAGACTATAATGGTGACATCCCAGCAGGCAAAGCTGGTTGAAAAGACATCATTATCTGTCTGTAATGACATCATTTCAACCAGTTTTGCCCCTAGAATCCAGCTCCACTCACCTGTCTGCCAGTGCCATTGAGGTGAATCTTCTCTATGTGATCGTAGTAGGCATCACACCAGTACATGGTGCTGGTCCCATGGTCCAATGTGAGGCCGTTGGGCCACAGCATGTTAGACGTGACAAATATCCGTCTGTTAGAGCCATCCATCCACGCTTTTTCTATTCTTCCTATGCTGTCATTGACTTCATCTTCCTCCCAGTCTGTCCAGTACATCCAACTAAAATACACAAACAAAATAGATTTCTTACAATTGAGTAAATATAAAAACTAACAATGAACCATGCCAATCGGGGACTAAATCTGTTTTGCAAACATACAGTGCCTTGAGAAAGTATTCATACCCCTTAACTTATTCCATATTTTGTTGTGGTACAGCCTGAATTTAAAAAAATATATTTACAGTTGAAGTCGGACGTTAAAATACACTTAGATTGGAGTCATTAAAACTCGTTTTTCAACCACTCCACAAATTTATTGTTAACAAACTACAGTTTTGGCAAATCGGTTAGGACATCTACTTTATGCATGACACAAGTAAGTTTTCCAACAATTGTTTACAGACAGATTATTTCACTTATAATTCACTCTATCACAATTCCAGTGGGTCAGAAGTTTACATACACTAAGTTGACTGTGCCTTTGAACAGCTTGTAAAATTCCAGAAAATTATGTCATTGCTTTAGAAGCTTCTGATAGGCTAATTGACATAATTAAAGGTCAATTGGAGGTGTACCTGTGGATGTATTTCAAGGCCCACCTTCAAACTCTGTGCCTCTTTGCTTGATATTATGGGAAAATCAAAAGAAATCAGCCAAGACCTCAGAAAGAATTGTAGACCTCCACAAGCCTGGTTCATCCTTGGGAGCAATTTCCAAACACCTGAAGGTACCACGTTCATCTGTACAAACAATAGTACGGAAGTATAAGCACCATGGGATCACGCAGCCGTCATACCGCTCAGGAAGGAGACGCGTTCTGTCTCCTAGAGATGAACGTACTCTGGTGCAAAAAGTGCAAATCAGTCCCAGAACAACAGCAAAGGTCCTTGTGAAGATGCTGGAGGAAACAAGTACAAAAGTATCTATATCCACGGTAAATCGAGTCCTATATTGACATAACCTGAAAGGCCACTCGGCAAGGAAGAAGCCACTGCTCCAAAACCGCCATAAAAAAGCCAGACTACGGTTTGCAGCTGCATATGGAGAAAAGTCCTCTGGTCTGATGAAACAAAAATAAAACTGTTTGGCCATAATGACGATCGTTATGTTTGGAGGAAAAAGGGGGAGGCTTGCAAGCCGAAGAACACCATCCCAACCATGAAGCACGGGGGTGGCAGCATCTTGTTTTGGGGGTGCTTTGCTTCAAAAGGGACGGGTGCACTTCACAAAATAGATGGCTTCATGAGGTAGGAAAATTATGTGGATATATTGAAGCAACATCTCAAGACATCAGTTAAAGCTTGGTCGCAAATGGGTCTTCCAAATTAACAATGACCCCAAGCATACTTCCAAAGTTGTGGCAAAATGGCTTAAGGACAAAAAATCAAGGTATTGGAGTTGCCATCACAAAGCTCTGACCTCAATCCCATAGAAAATGTGTGGGCAGAACTGAAAAAGCGTGTGTGAGCAAGGAGGCCTACAAACCTGACTCAGTTACACCAGCTCTGTAAGCAGGAATGGGCCAAAATTCACCCAACTTATTGTGGGAAGCTTGTGGAAGGCTACCCGAAATGTTTGACCCAAGTGAAACATTTTAAAGGCAATGCTACCAAATGCTAATTACGTTTTTGTAATTTTCTGACCCACTGGGAATGTGATGAAAGAAATAAAAGCTGAAATAAATCATCCTCTCTACTATTATTCTGACATTTCACATTCTTAAAATAAAGTGGCAATCCTAACTGACCAAAGGCAAGGAATTTTTGCTATGATTAAATGTCGGGAATTGTGAAAAACAGAGTTTAAATATATTTGGCTGAGGTGTATGTAAACCTCCGACTTCAACTGTATTTATTTCACCTTTATTTAACCAGGTAGTCGAGTTGAGAACAAGTTCTCATTTACAACTGCGACCTGGCCAAGATAAAGCAAAGCAGTGAGACACAAACAACAACACAGAGTTACACATGGAATAAGCAAACATGTAGTCAACAATACTGTACAAACATTCTATATACAGTGTGTGCAAATGAAGTAGGATAAGGGAGGTAAGGCAATAAATAGGCCATAATGGCGAAATAATTACAATATAGCAATTAAACATTGGAGAGATAGATGTGCAGGTGGAGATACTGGGGTGCAAAGGAGCAAAATAAATACATAAAATAACAGTATGGGGGATGAGGTAGTTGGATGGGCTATATGCAGATGGGCTATGTACAGGTGCAGTGATCTGTGAGCTGCTCTGACAGCTGGTGCTTAAAGTTAGTGAGGGAGATATGAGTCTCCAGCTTCAGTGATTTTTGCAGTTCGTTCCAGTCATTGGCAGCAGAGAACTGGAAGGAAAGGCATCCAAAGGAGGAATTGGCTTTGGAGGTGACCAGTGAGATATACCTGCTGGAGAGCGTGCTACGGGTTTACCTAACAAAGACTTGTAGATGACCTGGAGCAAGTGGGTTTGGCGACGAATATGAAGTGAGGGCCAGCCAACGAGAGCATACAGGTCGCAGTGGTGGGTAGTATATGAGGCTTTGGTGACAAACTGATAGAATCCAACTGTTCCAACTGTTAGAATCACATTTGGCAGAGGTTACAGCTGTGAGTCTTTCTGGGTAAGTCTCTAAGAACTTTGCTCAGCTAGATTGAATAACATTGACACACTATTATTTTTTAAATTATTCAAGCTCTGTCAAGTTGGTTGTTGATCATTGCAAGACAGCCATTTTCAAGTCTTGCCATAGATGTTCAAGATGATTTAAGTCAAAACTGTTACGAGGCCACTCAGGAACATTCAACGTCATCTTGGTAAACAATTCCAGTGTATATTTGGCCTAGTGTTTTAGGTTACTGTCGGCTGAAAGATTAATTTGTCTCCCAGTGTCTGTTGGAAAGTAGACTGAACCAGGTTTTCCTCTAGGATTTTGCCTGTGCTTAGCTCTATTCCGTTTCTTTTTATCCCAAAAAACTCCCTAGTCCTTGCCTGATGACAAGCATACCCTTAGCATGAGGCAGCCACAACTATGCTTGAAAATATCAAGAGTGGTACTCAGTGATGTGTTGTGTTGGATTTGCCCCAAACATAACACTTTGTATTCAGGACATAAAGTACATCTCGTTGCCAAGTTTTTTGCAGTTTTACTTTAGTGCCTTTTGTTCAAACAGGGTGTTTGTTTCGGGAATATATATATTCAGTACAGGCTTCATTCTTTTCATTCTGTTATTTAGGTTAGTATTGTGGCGTAACTACAATGGTGTTGATCCATCCTCAGTGTTTTCTCCTATCACAGCCATTAAACTCTGTAACTGTTTTAAACTCACCAATGGCCTCGTGGTGAAACAGAGTTAGGAAGGACACCTGTATCTTTGTAGTGACTGGGTGTGTTGATACACCCTCCAAAGTGTAATTAATAACTTAACCATGTCCAAAATGGGATATTCAATGTATATAAACCTCCCTGGTCTTTGTGGTTGAATATGCTTGAATTCACTGCTCGACTAGGGTACCATACTGTTATGACGTTGGCCTGGGGGGTAGGTTTATGACAGTCATAAATACCTCTTCCCCCCTTGTTCCTCTCTCTACCCTACTGAGTTTACAGTACAACCCTTGGTTAACATAGAGATTCTGGGAACATCAGAAGATGGGGGGAAATGAACTATATTCCGGTAATGCGTCCAATTGAACATATGCGGTGGTACTTAATGAATATGATGTCAGTTCGGTTGTCATCTGAGACATTCTCATCAATGATAAGATGACAAACTCTACAGTGGAAAGTCTACACATCAGAGTTATCGGATTCACATGGAATTGTTGTTCAATTTAAATGTTTGAATATGAAATTCTTCGTGATGGGATGAAATGTGATTTTAGCTTCTAAAATGTGAGATTTGGGTTTCATAACACCGGGCTCTGCTCAATCAGTGGCCCACCCCTGTGAAGGAACATGGGCTATAAAACTTTTCAAACACGCCCTCCTTGTCACGACTCCGACCGAAGGACACTCCCCTTCCCGTTCGGGTGGCGCTCGGCGGTCGTCGTCGCCGGCCTAGTAGCTGCTACTGATTATTTCCTCCCCCTCCTTATGTGTTGATTGTGTGCACCTGTTTTGAGTTAGGTAGTAAGGCTTTATTAGTCAGCCGGCCCGCAGGGTTCCTTGTGCGGGATTAATTATTGTGATCGTCTGTTTGGTGTACTTGTGTGCATGTCTATGGGTTTTGTGTTTTCCCATTTTGTGGGTTTTCCCTGGACAGTTTAAGTCCCCCTGTTTGGGGCATTTGTTTGTTCAGTACGCCCTGTGTTTTTGTGAGGGTTGGCTTATGTTCAGCGTTTCTCAGTGCATTAAAATAGCACTCCCCTGAACTCTCTGCTTCCTGCGCCTGACTCCTCACCCACTACACTCAGACCGTTACACTCCTCTCCCTTCCTATATAAGCCCTTGACAACAATATAACTTCCTGTTCCGAGGATGTAGGACGACGGTCCTATGTCAGAATGGTTCAGATAAAAGCTACAGAACGAAGCCAACATCAGCATGAGCTTTGGTTGCGAATGGTATGAACTTTGAACTCTTATTCACTACAGAAGTGATACCTCCTAGCCGTTGAGTTAGAAACAGCAGATGCAAACGAGGGTTAGGAAGGAACAGACAGAGTATCCCGTCTGTCACCCAACGACGTTACTACAACGTATCCAATTGACAACCAGAGACATTTTTCTAAGGACTCGGTTGGGCAACACGGCCTTCCATCTACTACCAACCTACCGAAGCGCAGAGTAAATATTTATTGCATTTTCCTTTTCCAAATGGGCGGTAATTTAGAATGCACAAGATACTGTATTTACGATAGCACAGCTTCTTCCCTTTGTTCCTCAGTCTTCCCGCTCTTTCACTCAAACCCAGCCCTTTTCTTTTGTTTAACAAGCTGTCATATGTGTTCCGCCCGCTAGGGACGTTTTCCTTTATGACGTAATTTGTAATCAAGTTATGATTTAATTATGTGTATGTGTAATTCTGTGTGATTAGTTAGGTATTTAGTAAATAAATAATTATACCCAATTTTGTATTGCTGATTCAACTTATGAGCCAGGGTTCGTGCAGATAACCAAGAATTTACAACTTTCAGATGAGACTGAATTAAGATGACGATTAATATTGACTGCTATTGATGTAAAATATTACTAGGTCTTTAAGAGTTTATTCGGGAAGATAACAGCTTTATAAATATTATTTCATGGTGCCCGACTTTCTAGTTAATTACATTTATAGCATATCATATCACTTAATCCGGCATAGCCAAAGACACGACAATACATATAATTGTATGTGTGGGGTACAGAGATGAGGTAGATATTAAAATAGTTAAACACTATTATTTCACACAGAGTGAATCCATGCAATATATTAAGATAACATGCAACTTATTAACATAACAAAGTGGTTGAATAGCTATAAACGCAAGATATTTAAGTTTTTCTTAATTTGTAAAAAGTTCTGAAAATATAATTCCCCTTTGACATTATGGGATATTGAGTGCAGGCCAGTGACGACACAAAATCTCAAATTCAGGCTGTAACACAACAACATTTGGAAAAAGGGTTGGGAATACTTTCTGAAAACACTGGACATACAAAATTGAAGACACACCACATAAACATTGATACAAACATACACAATTCACCATACACCACTTAATCTTTGAGTCCATCTTCATCCCCATATCAGAAACCAGGTCCTGCTTTGCATCATTATCTTTTCAGGGGTTTACTCAGCTATTCCCAATGGACTTGTGATATTTGAAAAGCGGTTAGGTCAATGATTTGACATGATCTAGTGGTCTCTAGTAACCATGCTTAAGGGATTTGTATCCTCTGAGTGTTACTGCTGGGCTGCACAGCCTTTTCTGTCTCATCAATGATGGAGTTGCCTGCTACATGTGCGGTACATAAAACAGAATGTGATAGAGGGCGAATCAAGCTCTCTCTGTCACTGCAAGTCATCTCCATGACCCAATGAATAATTCAACACACACACCACATCATTCACTCCTTGGCTAAAGCTCTGTAAAGCAATATCCAAAGCAAAGGTGTGTGTGTTTGTGCTTGTGTGCATGTTCAAGAGTGTGCGCACGTGCGCAAGAGAGACTGTGGTAGGGAAAGAAAAATAAAGAAAAATACAGTAAGTGATTGAGACAGTAAGTCGGCAAAGTTAATCCCTATCATGTTAACACAGACTGGAGTTGACATGCAGAGAGGGAAATATAGCTCGGAAGAACAGAGGAGGATCTGAAAAACCACACATTTCACCTGAGGAGACAATATCTGGTTCTGCTGATTGACGGGCCAATGGTCACTGACAACCCCAAACCACAATTTAATAAAGATGTGCCAACCCGTCACTGAGAAGCTCAGTGGTTAAAGCGATTATTCCTCCGTTATGATAACAAAATAAATTAAACCCCCTGATGTAGGAGGAATCATGTTATTGAAATAATGTAATGTGTGGTCGATGAGAACTGTGTGAGCTTGTTATCTGGGTCAGCCAATTGTGACACAATAAAACCTGTAGTTTATGTCCCGTTGAAACTGCTTCCGGCTGCTCACATCACGTGCACCTGTTGCTGAGGTGAGAGATAACGAGGGAAAGGAGCCTTGGCCTAGCCCAGCTAGCAATGAGGAATTTTCCCAGAAGCAGTCCTCTTCCGGGGGGCCAGAACTGATTGAATCGCCCGGAATTGGGTGTCGGACTTGGCCCGGAATCAAAATTAATGACTGCCCAGAATCAGCCCAAGTACATCGTGCCGTTTTTGACTACCGGAATTCAGCTGACTTTGCCGGCATCCTACCAGAATATCCCCAGAAGCGTCCCGATACAAATTTAAATAAATCCAAAATGTTCATTGAATTTTTTGATCACAGAAACTTTTTGAAAATATAGAAAAATAAATAATGAAATGTTAATTATATAAAGCAGCCAGGGTAGTCATCTGCCAGAGAGTAGCCGCAATCGATAGTAGCCCCATTTGGTCCAGATAAGTCACAACGGATTCAGCCCGAGGACAAGTACATTAGAGTGTCTAGTTTTAGAAACAGACGCCTCACAAGTCCTCAACTGGCAGCTTCATTAAATAGTATGCGCAAAACACCAGTCCCAACATCAACAGTGAAGAGGCGACTCCGGGATGCTGGCCTTCTAGGCAGAGTTGCAAAGAGAAAACCATATTTCAGACTGGCCAATAAAAAGAAAACATTAAGATGGGCAAAAGAACACGGACACTGGACAGAGGAACTCTGCCTTGAAGACCTATATCCCGGAGTCACCTCTTCACTGTTGACGTTGAGACTGGTGTTTTGTGGGTACTATTTAATGAAGCTGCCACTTGAGGACTTGTGAGGCATCTGTTTCTCAAACTAGACACTCTAATGTACTTGTCCTCTTGCTCAGTTGTGCCACTCAGGAGTGGCCTCCCACTCCTCTTTCTGTTCTGGTTAGAGCCAGTTTGTGCTGTTCTGTGAAGAGAGTAGGACACAGTGTTGTATGAGAGCTTCAGTTTCTTGGCAATTTCTCGCATTGAATAGACTTAATTTCTCAGAACAAGAATATACTGACAAGTTTCAGAAGAAAGTGCTTTGTTTCTGGCCTTTTTGAGACTGTAAGTAATCAAACCCACAAATGCTGATGCTCCAGATACCCAACTCGTCTAAAATTAGGCCACTTTTATTGCATCTTTAATCAGAACAACAGTTCTAATGATCAATTAGCCTTTTAAAATTATACACTTGGATTAGCTAACACAAAGTGCCATTGGAACACAGGAGTGATGGTTGCTGATAATGGGCCTCTGTACGCCTATGTAGATATTCCATAAGAAATCTGCCGTTTCCAGCTACAATAGTCATTTACAACATTAACCATGTCTACACTATGTCTGGTCAATTTGATGTTATTTTAATGGATAAAAAATGTGCTTTTCTTTCAAAAACAAGGACATTTCTAAGTGACACCGAAACATTTGAACAGTAGTGTATATGCCCCAAAATTTGTATCACTTTGTTGATAGCTTACATTTTCGTTGGCTAAATGAAGTTTGAACTATCTTTTAAATTTTGTGCTATATTTAGTTAGAGATGGGTTAAAAATAGGCCTGTTGAAAAATAAATAGCATTAGTCTATTGCTGTCATTTGTTGGGTTCTGTTAAGCCCTTTTCTTTTCAAAATAAGCAAATATTGTGTTTGCCGCAATATAACCATGAAATGGAATAACCAAAAAGGCGAGGTGCAAAACTTAATTTAATGCAGTAAGATAATAACCTGTTTGTATTTTCCCAATAAACAATGACTTGACTTTTGCCTACTTTGATATTACCCTAATAAAGTTCACAAACGTTTGTGAAAGTTTGCTGTGGTATGGCTATTATTTGGCTTATAAAGGCCTATAAAGGCAGTGAGCACCAGAGTTCCAATTACTCCCGACAGTTGAACTTAAGGTAAGGAAGAATGTTTGAGGCCTACCAGTTACTACTTTAATCTAATAATATACTGCTTATCTTTATATAAAAAATATTCTGATGGAAAATTAATAAATTAGTCTCCTTCTATATGCCTATATCTGTATAGCAGTAGCAGCCTATCTAACAAGTAGCCTACAAAGAAATACATGTCAGTGTCGGGAACATGGCGCTCTATCTTTCTCTCGGTTGCTCTAGTGCTAGACCTAAGCTTCTCTTCCTATATATTTACATTTTAAATATTAATATCATACAGTGGTCCTGTCACGATCGTCGTATGGAGGGGAACAAAGCGCAGCGTGGTGTGAATACATTCTTCTTTATTAAATGAAGAACACGAAGAACACTTAAACAAAAACAACAAAAACAACCAAACGAAGACGAACGTGACCGCTATATAAACAATGTGCTAACGTGCAACATAACATAGACAATAACCCACGAAATACCCAAAGAAGATGGCTGCCTAAATATGGTTCCCAATCAGAGACAAGGATAAACACCTGCCTCTAACTGAGAACCAATCTAGGCAACCATAGACCTACATAAACACCTAGATGGAAACAACCCCATAAATCTACAAAACCCCTAGACAGTACAAACACCCTAGATGAGACAAAAACACACATATCACCCATGTCACACCCTGACCTAACCAAAATAATAAAGAAAACAAAGAATACTAAGGTCAGGACGTGACAGGTCCACCTAGGCCTATAGGCCTACAGTATGCATGCAATGCCCTGAGGCATTTAGTACTCAAGGTGAGGTGGACAATTATTGTTTTAGGGAAGTAAAAACAATTGAAACAATAGACTATAAAGTTTTGAATATGCTACACATCGAAGCACAACAAATATTTGTTTTGTTATTTGTTATAGGCAGTTTTTAAGGACATGTAACTGTGGATCATTTGGCCAATATCACTTGATTATTGAGGGAGTTGGCAGCGCCCGGTCGGGGTTTCTTTCTCTTTCTACTCTCGGATCTGAACGGGTCTCTCAGGTCCGAACCAGCACGGGTCTGTTTGGGTCTTTTTTTCAGAACGAGTCTGATTCTCTTCGGGTACATTCTGAACAGGTCAAAAATAAAATAATTTATGCATATTGGGTCAGGTAAGAAAGCCACGTATCCATTTCAGAACGGTCCAACTTTTTTGACCAGTGAAGACATCTAATGTGCAGTAGCTAGCTATTTCTGAGAAGGAAATAGCATGTCAAGGCCACCTAACTAAAACCATTTTAAATGTGAACTTCAATGGGGTAACGCCAAAGTTGGGATGTCCCAAGGATTCCGGATAGCATGCACCCTCCCAGAATGGGTCCAGATAGACCCTGTGCTTTATGTGCTTTTCTACCGTAACATCCAAAGACACTAATATCCCTGACCCTTTTCTCATGCGTTTGTTTCTTTGTTTAAAACCAGCATCACATAGGCTTAATGAGCTGTGCATATTCTCTTTTCTGCAAACAATCCTTGAATAGATATGTGAAAACACAACTCATACTTTCAACCATATTGTTCTTTGACATCAGGGCATTTGTGAAACTGTTGTTGTATTATACAGGTGTTGTATGATTTGGCCCTGTCTTCAGTGAGCTCACCTGTTGAGGGGATCCACTACAATGGCTCGGGGGTGAGACATGTCCCCCTCCAGAAGAGTCTTCCTGGTTTGAGAGGCCCTCTCCAGTCTGGCCACACTGATAGTCTTCCTGTAGCCATCATTGGTCCAGTAGAGGTTATTACCAATCCAGTCCACAGAGATCCCCTCAACATTGTCCAGGTCTGCAAGGTGATGGAACACCAATGTTATTGTTATCTGCCCCTGACATGACGTTCTTTTTTTTCTCAACTGTAAACGGATCGTTTAGAAAGTCTATTAACTGATGCATACAGACAGCGCAACGTTGTTATCATTTTGATGACTAATACCATTCACAGAGATGTTTGCTAAGAAAAATCAATCAAAGTGTTCCTTTAGTCAAGGAGACAGGAGTAAAGATGCTTCATATAAAGCAGGGATGGGAAACTTTGATCGGGGTGGGGTCCACAAAAAATCAGAACTCATGATGGGCCGCTGTGGCTCGCGGGTCTGCGTAACCACATCCATACCCACACATACAGTCAGATTCAGGCCCTAGCCTTTTGGGAGCCCTAGGTACAATTGCAAACACCCCCCCTATTGACAGCGGAGAGTTTTAGAGTTCCTTTCCTGCGATTCTACACATTTTGCCATAGGGTGGAGAGAAATGTTTAGATAGCTGGCTAAACTAACTTACCTATATAAAAAATGTCAGCTGACATGGGCTAATTGAGTGACTGTCACTGACGGAAGGAAGCAAAAGGGGGATACCTAGTCAGTTGTACAACTGAATGCATTCAACTGAAATGTGTCTCCTGCATTTAACCCAATCCCTCTGAATCAGAGAGGTGCGGGGGGCTGCCATAATCGACATCCACATAACAAGAAAAAAACTGCTGGTGCACAACTACATTTCGAAATTGCACCTTGTGTATTATATTATTCCTAATTGATCCTTGGGCCTACAAAAGTGTGGCCCATCCCTGATATAAAGTATAATCAAAAATAAACCCACCATCTTTGAGTACCGTTTCCCGGCTGTTCCCATCTATTTTCTGCCGGCCTATGAGGAAACTGGTGGTGTCAGCGAAGTAGATTTGTCCTGACTCTGTGTGGTAGTCGATGGCTCTGGGGTTGACCAGGTCCTCGATCGGGACCATGTGCTCATCACTGGACTTCACATTCATGTCCAGGCCTCGGATGACCCCTGGCCGACCTTTACCATAGAACAGGAAGAGGTCGTTTTTGGGTTCTAGAATGCAAAAAAAGAGAAGGGTTCTTTACTCTTTACTCTACTTATTGTCAGTTAATTGGTGTAATTCTTCAATGCTGCTGATCTCAGAATGAAAGCCTCTAACATTCCACGTTGTCCTAATCTGAGACGGCCAGGCTCATCTATTCTCCTTGATGGGAGAAGTAATCAGTGCTAATGACTGTGTCACCTTCAATCACATTTATGTTGCAAACTGGCTAAAGAACACTGGCTAAAGAACACTGAGAAAGCAGTAGTCTTGTGAGCCATAATCAGTGTTTTTGCGCGAGCTAGCTTGGCCTGAAATAACTATATGAAAGTCAGGCGAGAGACTAAAAAGTGAATGTTAACTTCTAATGCACAGACATGAACATTATCTCATTTGAAAGGCAAAACTGAGGTAGCTCCACCCAGCACCAGTCACTCTGGGGGTTCTGGGTGGGACCCTAGGGATCCTCCAGGGCTACAAAGAAAGAACCAGACCTCTCCTCACTCTGCCTCTACCCAGGAGACCATACTGCCGTGTGTAAGACAGACCACACATGCATCACTTCAATTTATCATCCTGTGAGGGAGAGTCAGGCTACCCCAAGAGACAATTAAGCATTGTATGAGACCCAGATCACAAACCCCATGACTGGCTGCGATGCGGTATGAAGAAGCACAACCATTTAGCACTGAATCTCATTAGGCTAAGGGAAGAGAGAGCCGGTGTCATCAGAATATCTAGCAAAGAGGTATAAATCAAATGTGTCACGGAGGGAGAACGCGGCAAGGCGCTCCGCTACGCCCGATCGAAATACGGTGGACCTCTGATTGTGTGATCAATTTGATCTTCTGCTTTTATTGTCAACTACAAAATGTCCATGGATTGATCATCAAGCTAACAAATGCAGACGATCTTAAAACTCCATTATGGCCATAATGAATCACGACTACTGACAGGTCAATAGTGGGACATCATTTTCAAATGGGCAAGTCTCAACCAGCGTTTGTCTTCATCACTGTCTATCTGACTATCTGAGGCAGTGCGATATACATGGTCCATGTAGAAGAGATCCTCACTAGTGTCAACAGAAAGACCGATACAGTATGCATGACACACATCCTGATATATCTGAGATACTGTATGTGGACAGAAACACTGATGGCAATACAAAATAGGTGTTAAAGTGATAGGACACACTTTTTTAGTTTGAGGGAACTAAATTTCATCCTTTGTACCTTGTTTTTACACAGTGCTTTCAGGAATATAGGCTATGTTAATAACATAATGGGATGAGGGACAGATGTGACACTGACTTTTGCAGTATTGTCCATCGCTCCCCATACTGAAGCCTGTCCGACATCGACAGGTCCTGGACTTGTAGCTACCGCTCAGCAGACAGATGTGGGAGCATCCACCTGGCTTTCCATACAGGTCCGTCTCACATGCGTGACTCCTAACTAGAGGATGGGAGGAGTAGGGAAGTCCATTAGCGACTCATCAAATATAACTGCAACACGATGAACACATTAAGTGAAGCAGAAAACTCAGATTCACAAAACATTTGTCACATGTAGGCTACAGATACATTTGACACCAGCAAATTTGATGCAGAAATCACTGAGCTTGTGCTTCACAAGCACTGCACATTTGACACCAGCAAGCAAGCACATTTAGTACCCTGACAAACATGTCCTTTACCTTTTGGCTGAGTGAGTCTGTGGTAAACACGTATTGCTCCTCTGGAACTCCCCAGGCTGGTTAGTGTCCTGGGTTCTGTGGTGTTAAACCGATGGATCTTGAAGATGTCCATGGTATTCCCAATGGAGGGGTCAGAATGAGTGGCATACAGGTAGTTCTCAAAGACAGCTAATCCATGGATGTAGGACACCTGAAACAGAGAAGAACAATACATTGACATGCAACATAAAAAAGATGAAAACCCGCAAAATAAAAACTTGTATTACACAAAACAACTCTGTGAGCTCCAGGATCTAAGACATGAGAGAACATGTGTGTGTGTTTGTGTATTCCCCAACCTACACAGGGTCATGAAGTGGGCATAACCCTCTGGGAGCATAATATTAATGATAATAATAATAATAGGGTGGGTGCTTAAACACTGAGTGTTCAAAACATTACGAACACCTTCCTAATAGTGAGTTGCACTCCCCACTTTTGCCCTCAGAACAGCCTCAATTAGTCAGGTCATGTACTATACAAGGTGTTGAAAGCGTTCCACAGGGATGCTGGCCCATGTTGACTTACAATGCTTCCCACAATTGTGTCAAGTTGGATGGATGTCCTTTTGGTGGTGGACCGGTATTGATACACACAGGAAACTGTTGATCTTGAAAAACCCAGCAGCATTGCAGTTCTGGCACCTACTACCATACCCCATTCTAAGGCACTTAAAAATGTTGTCATGCCCACTAACCCTCTGAATAGCACATATACAAAATCAAGGGCTAGGCCCCTTTCTTCTCCATTTCCGCCTGAATGACGTGCCCAAAGTAAACTGCCTGTAGTCAGGATATTTTTTATTTAACTAGGCAAGTCAGTTAAAAACAAATTCTTATTTTCAATGACAGCCTAGGAACAATGGATTAACTGCCTTCTTCAGGGGTAGAACAACAGATTTTTACCATGTCAGTTTAGGGATTCGATCTTGCAACCTTCTGGTTACTAGTCCAAAGCTCTAACCACTAGGCTACCTGCCACCCCAATATACATACAATTGGTACCATTGGAAAGAAAACGATTTGAAGTTTGTAGAAATTGTAAAATAGTGTAGGAGAATATAACACAATAGATATGGTAGGAGAAAATCAAAAGAAAAACCACCAGATTTTTTTTTGAGAGATCATCCTCTTAGAAATAAAAGAGTAAGGTAATATTGAAAATTAGCTCCCTGAATGCAATTCCTATGGCTTCCACAGGGTGTCAGTAATCTATGCTCAAGGTTTCAGGCTTGTGACTTCAAAAACGAATAAGAAATATCAGTTTTAGCAGAAGGACACAGTCTTTGTAATTTGTGTTTATGCGCGCCATGAAGACAGTACGCACTTGCTAAAATCAGTTTCCTATTGAACATGCTTCTTTCCGTAAGAAATATTATAGTTTGATTACATTTTAGGGTATCTTAGGAGTAAGTAGAAACGTATTTTGACTGGTTGAAACAAAGTTTAGGGGTAGATTTTTGGATTCCTTTCTCTACATGATGAACGAGTGGGTTACTCAACTCGATAGCGCCAACTAAACTGACTTTTTGGGATATAAAGAAGGATTTTATCTAACAAAACGACACTATATGTTATAGCTGGGACCTTTTAGATGACAAGGCAGAGGAATATTTTCAAAAAGTAAGTGAATATTTAATTGTTATTTGTGAATGAAAAAATATTTTGATGTGGGATGTTTTTGCTGTAATGTTTTCGCTGTAATAGCTCCTGTAAATAGGACAGTGAAGTTAGATTAACAAGAATTTAAGCTTTCAGACAATATAAGACACGTACATAAATGTTTAAAATCCATAGTATTTATGAATATTTATTTGAACTGCGCGCCCTCCAGTTTCACCGGAGGTCCCGCTAGCGCTTGAAGTCGATTTAACAAGTGACATCAAGAAGGGATCCTAGCTTTCATCTAGATTCACCTGATCAATCTATGTCATGGAAAGAGGTTAATGTTCTTAATGTTTTGTACACTCAGTGTATGTGTCGAATTTCACATATATAGAGTGCCTTCGGAAAGTATTCAGATCCCTTGACTTTTTCCATTTTATTTTCCCATTACAGCCTTATTCTAAAATTGATTTAAATCATTTTTGGGATGACAAAGCAGGAAAAAAGTATTTTAGAAAATGTAAATGAATAAAAAATAAAAAACAGAAAAACCTTATTTACATAAGTATTCAGACCCTTTGCTATGACACTCGAAATTGAGCTAAGCTGCATCCTGTTTCCATTGATCATGCTTGAGATGTTTCTACAACTTGATTGGAGTCCACCTGTGGTAAATTCAATTGATTGGACATGATTTGGAATGGCACACACCTGTCTATATAAGGTCCCTCAGTTGACAGTGCATGTCAGAGCAAAAACCATGCCCGGAGGTCTAAGGAATTGCCTGTAGAGTTCTGAGACATGATTGTGTCAAGACACAGATCTGGGGAAGGGTACAAAAACATTAAGGCAGCATCGAAGGTCCCCAAGAACACAGTGGCCTCCATCATTCCTCAATCGAAGAAGTTTGGAACACACCAAGACTATTCCTAGAGCTGTCTGCCCAGCCAAACAAAGCAATCGGGGGAGAAGGGAGTTGACCAAGAACCCAATGGTCAATCTGGAACCCAATGGTCAAGCTCTAGAGTTCCTCTGAGGAGAAGGGAGAACCTTCCAGGAGGACAACCATCTCTGCAGCACTCCACAAATCAGGCCTTTATGGTGGAGTGGCCAGACGGAAGCCAGTAAAAAAAGTAAAAGGCACATGATGGCCCGCTTGGAATTTATCAAAAGGCACCTAAAGACTCTCAGACCATGGGAAAAGAGATGAAAGCAAGATTGAACTCTTTGGCCTGAATGCCAAGTGCCACGTCTAGAGGAAACCTGGCACCATCACTACGGTGAAGCATCATGCTGTGGGGATGTTCTTCAGCGGCAGGGACTGGGAGACTAGTCAGGATCGATGCACAGATGAACGAAGGAAAGTACAGAGAGATGCTTGATGAAAACCTGCTCCAGAGCGATCAGGACCTCAGACTGGGGCGAAGGTTCACCTTCCAACAGGACAACGACCCAAAGCCCACAGCCAAGAGAACACAGGAGTGGATTCGGGACGAGTCTCTGAATGTCCTTGAATGGCCCAGCCAGAGCCCGGACTTGATCCCGATCGAACATCTCTGGAGAGACCTGAAAATAGCTGTCCAGCGTCACTCCCCAACCAACCTGACAAAGCTTGAGAGGATGTGTAGAGAAAAATGGGAGAAACTCCCCAAATACAGGTGTGCCAAGCTTGTAGCGTCATACCCAAGAAGACTCGCTGTTGTAATCACTGCTAGAGGCGCTTCAACAATGTAATGAGTAAAGGGTATGAATACTTATGTTTTTATATTTTAATACATTTGCAAACATTTCTAAAACAATGTTTTTGCTTTGTCATTATGGGGTGTTGTGTGTGGGTTGATGAGGGGAAAAAAACTATTTAATCAATTTTAGAACAAGTCTGTGAGGTAACAAAATGTGGAAAAAGTCAAACTGTTGGAATACTTTCCGAAAGCACTGTACAAAATCAAATCCAATAACATGTTATTGGTCACATACACATGGTAAGCAGATGTTAATACGAGTGTAACGAAATGCTTATGCTTCTAGTTCTGACAGTGCAGTAATATCTAACAAGTAATCTAACACATTCACAACGACTACCTTATACACACAAATGTAAAGGGACGAATGAGAAGAACTTTCCACCTTCTCCACTATGGTCCCGTCGATGTGGATGGAGGGGTGCTCCTTCTGCTGTTTCCTGAAGCCCGGGGGGCCCTCACCTCCTCCCTGTAGGCCGTCTCGTCGTTGTTGGTAATCAAGCCTACCACTATAGTGTTGTCTGCAAACTTGATGATTGAGATGGAGGCGTGTATGGTCACGCAGTCGTGGGTGAACAGGGAGTACAGGATAGGGCTGAGAAAGCACCCTTGTGGGGCCCCAGTGTTGAGGATCAGCGGGGTGGAGATGTTGTTTCCTAACTTCACCACCAGGGGGCGGCCCGTCAGAAAGTCCAGGAAACAATTGCACAGGGCGGGGTCAAGACCCAGGGTTTCGAACTTAATGACAAGTTTGGAGGGTACTGTGGTTTTAAATGCTGAGCTGTAATCAATGAACAGCATTCTTACATAGGTATTCCTCTTGTCCAGATGGGATAGGGCAGTGTGCAGTGTGATGGTGATTGGGTCATCTGTGGACCTATTCGGGCGGTAAGCAAATTCGAGTGGGTCTATGGTATCAGGTAAGGTGCAGATGATATGATCCTTGACTAGTCTCTCAAAGCACTTCATGATGACAGAAGTGAATGCTACGGGGCGATGGTCATTTAGTTCAGTTACCTTAACTTTGTTGGGAACAGGAACAATGGTGGCCATCTTAAAGCATGTGGGGAAAGCATACTGGGATAGGGACTGATTGAATATGTCCGTAAACACTCCAGTCAGCTGGTCTGCGCATGCTCTGAGGACGCAGCTAGGGATGCCGTCTGGGTCGGCAGCCCTGCGAGGTTTAACACGTTTAAATGTTTTACTCACGTTGGCCACGGAGAAGGAAAGCTCACAGGCTTTGGTAGCTGGCCATATCAGGCACTGTATTGTTCTCAAAGCGAGCAAAGTAGTTGTTTAATTTGTCTGGGAGCAAGACGTCGATGTCCCCGACGAGGCTGGTTTTCTTTTTGTAATGCGTGATTGAATGTAGACCCTGCCACATACGTCTCGTGTTTGAGCCTTTGAATTGTGACTCTACTTTGTCTCTATACTGACGCTTTGCTTGTTTGATTGCCTTGCGGAGGGAATAACTACACTGTTTGTATTGTGGTCATGTTTCCAGGCACGAATGCTGCCATCAATCCACGGTTTCTAGTAAGGGAAGGTTTTAATATAACATCTCCGATGCACTTGCTAATAAACTCGCACACCGACTCTGCGTATACGTCAATGTTATTGCTTGAGGCTACCCGGAACATATCCCAGTCCATGTGATCGAAGAAATCTTGAAGAGTGGAATCAGATTGGTCAGACCAGCGTTGGATAGACCTGAGCACGGGCGTTTCCTGTTTTAGTTTCTGCCTATAGGATGGGAGCAACAAAATGGAGTCATGGTCCGATTTGCCAAAGGGAGGGTGGGGGAGGGCTTCGTATGTATCGGGGAAGTTAGAGTAGCAATGGTCCAGAATGCTACCAGCTCGAGTCGCGCATTTGATATGCTGATAGAATTTAGGAAGCTTTGTTCTCAGATTAGCTTTGTTAAAATCCCCAGCTACAATAAATGTATCCTCAGGATATATGGTTTCCAGTTTACATAGAGTCCAGTTAAGTTCTTTCAGGGCCGTTAAGGTATCTGCTTGGCGGGGATATACACGGCTGTGAATATAATCGAAGAGAAATCTCTTGGGAGACAATGCGGTCGGAATTTGATTGTAAGGGATTTTAAGTCAGGTGAACAAAAGGACTTGAGTTCCTATATGTTGTTATGATTACACCATGAGTCGTTAATCATAAGGCATACACCCCTGCCCTCCTTCTTACCAGAGAGATGTTTGTTTCTGAAAAAAAGAAACCGGGTGGCTGTACCGACTGACAACATGTCTCGAGTGAGCCTTGTTTCGGTGAAACAGAGAATGTTACAATCTCTGACGTCTCTCTGGAAGACCACTCGTGCCCTGATTTCGTCCACCTTGTTGTCTAGAGATTGGACATTGGCGAGTAATATGCTCGGAAGCGTGGATGGTGTGCTCGCCTTCTAAGTCTGACCAGTAGGTCGCTCCGTCTGCCTCTCCTGCGACGACCGAGTTGTTTTGGGTCGGCCTCTGGGATTAGATCCCATGTCCAGGGTGGAGGTCTGAACAAAGGATCCGCTTCGGGAAAGTTGTATTCCTGATCGTAATGTTGTTAACTTGACATCGCTTTTATATCCAATAGTTCTTCCCGCCTGTATGTAATAACACTTGAGATTTTCTTGGCTAACAATGTAAGAAATTATACATAAAAATACATTACTATACATTACTGCCTAGTTTACTAAGGACCTGAAGCCAGGCAACCATCTCTGTGGGTGCCATCTTGCTAGTCATATTCGTCCTCTACAAGTGTGTTTTAATACGTATTTGTGAATTGGACATTTGTTTTTTGCATATCGCAACTCCCGTGAGACACCATCGGAAATGGAGTGTGGGGTCACAGCCAGGATCTGCTATCATCAATGACAACCCTTAGGGTTAGGAGGGTTAAATTAGGGTTAAATGCCTTTCTCCAGAGCACAGACAGAGCACAGACAGATTTTTCACCTTGTCGCCTTGCCCTCCACGCTACACTTACTATGTCCAAACCCTCCATGTACACACACACACACATGCGCAAACACACACACACACACACACACACACACACACACACACACACACACACACACACGCACACGCACACGCACACGCACACACACACAGGACAGGGTTGGGTGAGTAGTGTTCACAGGAAGTGAGCCTAAACCCACTGGGCCTCACCTCAACCCTGGGGCGGAAAAACATGTGGCACAAGAAAAACAACAACCAGGAAACTAGTGAACCATCATGTTTTTCAGAAAACAGTTTGCCTCTAATATTAATATCAGCCAGTCTATTTCAAGGCTGTGCAATTTTTGGAATTCACAAAGTTTTTGGTAATACTAATGGTATTCACTAAGTTTATGGTTTATATTTAGGATGTTTTTTTGTTTTTTTTCATTATTTCAAACATTTTACATGTGAAGGCCACAAGCAGGACCAGAGATAATTACAGACATCTGTGATCATCTGAAATACCCAAAAGGGCCACTAGATGTTTTGTGATAGATAACATAAAATCCTTCAAAATTCTGGTAGTCTTTCGGTAAACTTTGAAAGATTCCAGTAATATACCCTCCCTTTGCAACCCTATTTATGACTCAACCTGCATATTGTATTGTATTTTTTGTATTGGGTTGAACCCTGGGGTGTATGAGCTGAAATGTAAATGGAATAAAATGAAAATGGATTTAGACGCAAGACTACATCTTCTGCCAGTAGAAAAAGTGAAATATGCCTTTCATTTGTCATGGAGATGATATGCAGAGGTCTGCTGAGGCCACACATTTACGAACAGAAAGAGGCATCATTATCCTAAGAACACCTGCACACACAATAAGGTGTATTTCATATGCCTTGACCTCTTTCTTTCCCTCCATCATTATAGCCTACAATATGAGTCTCCCTCACACTTCAGCAGGTCGCTTTCAAGGAGCCTCCTTTTGAATAATAATATTCCCTAATTAGACCTATCCTTCTCCAAAGTGTAGTACTGTAAGAAGGACTAAGGACTAAGGATAATTTGTAAGCGACCTCATCTCACATCCTCTAACTCATCCACACTAATGAATATCCACCAACACAACGATAGCTTATGCAGTATCCCAGTGAAATCCATATTCAAACCATATCAAACCTTTGGCTGCAACCCAAATGGCACCCTATCCTTATATAGTGCATTACTTTTGACCAGGGCCTATAGGGTTCTGGTCAAAAGTAGTGCACTACTGTATATAGGGAATATGGTGCCATTTGGGATGCATTCCTTGTCTCTACTCTACAGTAACTATCACACCCTGATCTGTTTCACCTGTCCTTGTGCTTGCCTCCACCCCCTCCAGGTGTCGCTCATCATCCCTGGTGTATTTATACCTGTGTTTTCTGTCTCTCTGTGCCAGTTTGTCTAGTTTGCCAAGTAAACCAGCATCTCCTAACTCCTATTTTTTCCAATCTCTGTTTTTCATAGTCCTCGTGGTTTTGACCCTTGTCTGTCCTGACACTGAATCCGCCTGCCTGACCATTCTTCCTGCCCTGACCTTGAGCCTGCCTAACGCCTTATTCTGTGTCAACTCATACCTGGTTACTGAACCCCTGCCTGCCCTGACCTCGAGACTGTTTAATGCCTTGTACTCTTTGTACTCTGACCTGGTTTATGAACGGTCGCCTGTATCCGACCTGCCTAGTGCCCCTTGTGTTATAATAAATATCAGACCTGAACCATCAGCCTGCTGTGTCTCGCCTTGTGCCCTTATAGCAACATGGGCAAGATAAAAAAAATCATACAGTAGCTAGAAGAAAGGAATAATCAGTTGCCCTGAAATGCCCTCCCAACTAAGTCTAGTTTTAGAAAGATGTTACTGTAGTTGTCTGTCTGTATTAAGGAAGGTTTGATATCAGTTTTGTGTTAGTATGTAATGCTTTTAGGATTTGAACCCACAAGCTTGGTTTGGTAGCACCATGCTTTTAACCACTGAGCCACAAATTGGACAAACACATTTCAGATTATTTCCTCACATTATCCATATAAACATCCACAGACTAATATATATGGTATGTAAGCTGTAAACTCAAGAAGACAATCATCAGAAGCAGAGCTCTGCTCAGCAACAACAGAATGAAGCTTGACACTCACTTGACTCCGCTGGATGACTGCATGCCTGTTCTTCCCATTGTAATCCACTACTTCAATGTAATCCAAGTAGGAGTCTGCCCAGTACACCAGCTTCTTGACCAAGTCTAGGGCCACGGCTGTGGGTTGCTCTGTCTTGTAATCCACCAGTCTGGTTCGGTTGGTGCCGTCCATGTGGCACCGCTCCACCTTGGCTACGTTCCCATAGTCAGTGAAGAACAGCATCCTGTATGGAGATGATATAGACATGTGTAGAAATATGTCACTTAGCAGATGCTTATATTTAAATTGACTTACAGTAGAGTGAGTGAATACAATGTTGGCATAGTAGGGGTATGTGATGCCTGCAGGACTTGAACCCGTAACCTTTGCGTTGCTAGCGCCACACTCTAACCAATTGAACACAGGTTCCAGGAAGAGAAATAACAGTAAATATATGCTTAACATAAGCACATTAGATAGCCCTTTAGTGTAAATCATTGTTGAGGATTTCTGAATACTGTATTCTGCCTTTTCCTGTCAATAAAGTCCCTGGTTTTCCCGAAATCCCGGACGGAGGATTCCCAGAAACAGGAGGGAATTATTGAAAGTTCCCAGAATTTTGCAACTCTAGTCGTGCTTATATCCACCAACACAACGATAGTTTATGGTTATTCATGCCCGGTGCCTTATTCATTCATGGTTATTATTCAGGCATATCCACACAACTTTTTGTAACCATTACTGCACAATTACTGCATTTTAACGCCAACTACCAAGGACAGTTATAAATGAACTCGAGTGACTGTACAGAGCCTGCAGGTATACAAATTGAAGGAGATGACATTAATAAAAATGTATACGGTACTTCAAGGAGAATTGTGACAAAACCCACTGCTCAAGGTCTAATTGCAGGCATAGTATGAAAAGAAAGTTAGCCCATTGAACATTATCATTGTAAGTCGTATCAATTAAACTATTCATTTCCTGATTCTATCTACATGTACCGAAAAGGAAATGGTGTTTCAGGGCCAGCATGGCATTGTAGTGTTGTATGGCTGTCTAAACAAACCTCCCACGAATACCCACTGTTAAGCAGTCTATAGCCAGTTCGTTCAAGGAATCACCTCTTATAAAGTACCTAATTGGAAATGCTTTTGCTTTAAACCAACCATTCAATGTGTAGTGCCATATACCTAATAAAAGGAAGACAAAATGTATTCACAAATCTTTTTTTTTTTTTAAAGACGGAAAGAAAGCGGCAATACAAACTCTAGACGCGGGGCACTGGGAGTCTCAGTTTATTCTCCTTTCTTTACATGAGCAGTATTGCAAAGAAAGTAATTGATAAGTAATTTCCCCCAAATTCCCAGGTTTTCCAGAAATCCCGGTTGGAAGATTCCCAGAATCAGGTCGGAATATGCAGGAAACTCAGAACCCTCCAATCAGGATTTTTAGAAAACCAGGGAATTTTGAGAAAGTTACTGGAATTTTGCAACCTCTAAATTGATATGGAAGTATCAGGGCTGCCATGCTCATGGTTTCATTGTGGCTCTCTGAGGCATACAGCACCAGGCCAGAGTGGACGATAACAAGAGAGAGAGACAGTCAGGGAGCTGAGGGGAGCTGGAGCCAGAGAGCCCACTTAATCCATACAAGTCAAGTCAGGAGAGATATAGTGGTGACCTTTGAACCCCGAGATACATGCTGGGATGAAAAATAGCCTCCTTCAGCGAGAAAAACAACTCCCTGAACAGGTGAGCCTCTACGTGGCATACCAATGATGGGTTTCTGGGATTAGGATTGTTGCTGATACAGTACAATTAGGAATTCAGGAGACACAACAAGGTTTGTAATTTACGTTGAAACAAACAGTATGAAAATAATCCTCTGTCATGATGGTCTTTGCAGGTCTTATCTGAAGTCTATTTTCTTTCCCATTTGTAAATGTATTTTGTGAACATTTACAATAGTTTTTTAGAACCACAAGAAGCAGGTTTCTCTTAAAAACATCTTAGGTTCATGCAGTGGGGTGACATGTAGGTTGAACCATGACCTCCATCAAACAGACAATGACTACCGGCTCATTATACACATAATATATCAAGGTATGGTTGCTTTTATATTTTTATCCATGGATTGTTAAATAACCATGAAAGATGCTGTAGATATAGGTACTGAATAGAGAAGCTGAATCTACATTCACTTTGTGATTTCAGTGACAATTAGATTGAAAAGATAACAGTCCTACTGCTCTCCACATCTCCAAATCGGAAGTGGTTACATCTAATCATCCAATTCCTCACCTACTCAATCCTAACTTGGAGGCATGCACTGCAGAGAACATACAACAACAGATAATATGAGGAGAGAGCCCACTTGGTTTCATATTGTTGAGGATGTATTTATCTAAAGGGTTTAGAGTGGTTTAAAGTATGTACAGTGCCTTCGGAAAGTATTCAGACCCCTTGACTTTTTCCACATTTTGTTACGTTACAGCCTTATTCGAAAATAAATAAATACATGCAAATCTCCATCAATCTACACACAATACAGGTTACACGCAAAGCAAAAACAGGTTTTGATATTTTTTGGGGAAAAAAAGAAAATATCACATTTACATAAGCATTCAGACCTTTTACTCAGTACTTTGTTGAGGCACCTTGGCAGTGATTACAGCCTTGAGTCTTCCTGGGTATGTATAATACTATGATACTACAAGCTTGGCACCCTTGTATTTGGGGAGTTTCTCCCATTCTTCTCTGCAGATCCTCTCAAGCTTTGTCAGGTTGGTTGGGGAGCGTCGCTGCAAAGCTATTTTCAGGTCTCTCCAGAGATGTTCGATTGGGTTCAAGTCCGGGCTCTGGCTGGACCACTCAAATATATTCTTGTCCCGAAGCCACTCCTGCATTGTCTTGGCTGTGTGCTTAGGGTCGTTGTCCTGTTGGAAGGGGAACCTTCGCCCCAGTCTGAGGTACTGATTGCTCTGGACCAGGTTTTCATCAAGGATCTTTGTACTTCGCTCCATTAATCTTTCCCTAGATCCTGACTAGTCTCCCAGTCCCTGCCTCTGAAAAACATCCCCACAGCATGATGCTGCCACCAACAAGTTTCACCGTAGGGATGGTGCCAGGTCTCCTCCAGACGCCTGGCATTCAGGCAAAGACTTCAATCTTGGTTTCGTCAGAGCAGAGAATCTTGTTTCTCAAGGTCTGAGAGTCTTTTAGGTGACTTTTGGCAAACTCCAAGCGGGCTGTCATGTGCCTTTTACTGGGGAGTGGCTTCCGTCTGACCACTCTACCATAAAAGCCTAATTGGTGGAGGGCTGCAGAGATGGTTGTCCTTCTGGAAGGTTTTTTCATCTCCACAGAAGAACTCTGGAGCTCTATCAGAGTGACCTTTGGGTTCTTGGTCACCTCCCTGACCAAAGCCCTTCTCCACTGATTGCTCAGGTGGGCCGGGTGGCCAGCTCTAGGAAGACTCTTAGTGGTTCCAAACTTCTTCAATTTACAAATGCCAGAGGCCACTGTGTTCTTGCGGACCTTCAATGCTGCAGAAATGTTTAGGTACCCTTCCCCTTATCTGTGCCTCGACACAATCCTATCTCGGAGCTCTACAGACAATTCCTTTGACCTCATGGCTTGGTTTTTGCTCTGAAATGCACTGTCAAACGAGGGACCTTATATAGACAGGCGTGTGCCTCCCCCCCAAAACAATCTAAATGAAATCTAATTTTATTTGCCAAATGCTCTGAATGCAACAGTTGTAGACCTTACCATGAAATGCTTAGTTACAAGAACATAACCAACAATGCAGTTCAAGAAAAAGAGTTGATAAAATATTTACTAAATAAACTAATGTAAAAAAATAGAATCAATCAAAAAGTAACACAAGAAATGTACATAACAATAATGAGGCTATATAGAGGGGGTACCGAGTCAATGTGCGGGGGTACAGGGTAGTCAAGGTTATTTGTAAAGTGACTATGCATAGATGATAAACAGCAAGTAGCAGCAGAGCAGCAGTGTAAAAACAAAGTGTGTGTGTGTGTGTGTGTGTGTGTGTGGGGGGGGGGGTCAATATAGATACTGTAGTCCGGGTGGCCATTTGATTAGTTGTTCAGCAGTCTTATGGCTTGGGGGTAGAAGCTGTTAAGGAGCCTTTAAGTCCTAGACTTGGTGCTTCGGTACCGCCTGCTGTGCGGTAGCAGAGTGAACCGTCTATGACTTGGGTGATGAGTCTTTGACAATTTTTGGGGCCTTCCTCTGACACTCCCAAAGATATAGGTCCTGGATGTCAGGAAGCTTGGCACCAGTGATGTACTGGGCCGTACGCACCACCCTCTGTAGCGCCTTACGGTCAGATGACAAGCAGTTGTCATACCAGGTGGTGATGCAACGTGTTAGGATGCTCTCGATGGTGCAGCTGTATAGCCTTTGAGGATCAGGGGACCCATGCCAAATCTCCTGAGGGAGAAAAGGTGTTGTCGTGCCCTCTTCACAACTGTCTTGGCGTGTTTGGACCATGGTAGTTTGTTGGTGATGTGGAAACCAAGGAACTTGAAACTCTCGACCCGCTACACTTCAGTCTCGTTGATGTTAATAGGGGCCTGTTCGGCTCTCCTTTTCCTATAGTCCACGATCAGCTCCTTTGTCTTGCTAAAATTAAGGGAGAGGTTGTTGTCCTGGCATCACACTGCCAGGTCTCTGACTTCCTCCCTATAGGCTGTATCATCATTGTCGGTGATCAGGCCAACCACTGTTGTGTCGTCAGCAAACGTTATTTAATTTAATTTATTTGTATTTATTTATGTATCCTTTATTTAACTAGGCAAGTCAGTTAAGAACAAATTCTTATTTACAATGAAGGACTAACCTGGCCAAACCCTAACCCGGATGACGCCGGGACAATTAATGATGGCGTTGGAGTTGTGCTTGGCCATGCACCTGAGCTCAATTTCTAGTCTCATAGCAAACGGTCTGAATACTTATGTAAATAAGGTATTTCTGTTTTTTGTATTTTTAATAAATGTCATTTTTTGTATTTAATTCATTTTAAAATAAGACTGTAACGTAACAAAATGTAGAAAAAGGGAAGGGATGTGAATAATTTCTGAATGCACTGTATGTTCCACAATCAAATTGAAAAGGAACTCAAGGCCTCACTATAGTAATAAACATAATTGTTTTTTTGTTTTTTCTTTAGCCTATTAAAACCCATTCTCCCATTAAAATATGATGATGGAAAAATATGCCCCCTCAGTCAGTATTAATTGTTTGGGAAGTTAGAGCGTAACTAAAACTACCACAGGCAAGATTGAACAAAGTTTACTCTCATTTCAATTCCTTTTCAGAGATACTTTTAACAGTGGGAAGGCTAGACCATATCCACCAAACCTTTCCAGGAGCAAAAAGTAAAAGAATAGCATTCCTTTCCATGAAAGAAAGAAAATAATCTAAACAGCAAAATAAAATGGAGGGTGGTGTCAGAACATATTCTGTAAACATTGCACCTCATGCTGTGCTGCTATCAGCTATCACCAAACCCCCAATTTATTTTTGTTTCCACACCACTGCCCAGGACTGACAGACCCTCTGCTCTCTCCTTCACCAGAAACATCTGTAGCCATGTCTCACCAATTAAAGAGAGAGGAGCCCAGAAAAATGCTTGCTCCTGATAACCAATCACACCCAGCTCCCTGCTCCCCCGACGGTCTTGCACACACACTCTCCTCCTACACCATCATCCCTCAAAACACATGCCATGTCAACAGAAAAATCCTGACTTCCGTGAGTACAGTTGAAGTCGGAAGTTTACATACACCTTAGCCAAATATATTTAAACTCAGTTTTTCACAATTCCTGACATTTAATCCTCGTGAAAATTCCCTGTCTTTATTTTAAGAATGTGAAACATCAGAATTCTAGTAGAGAGAATGATTCATTTCAGCTTTTATTTATTTCATTACATTCCCAGTGGGTCAGAAGTTTACATACACTCAATTAGTATTTGTTAGCATTGCCTTTAAATTGTTTAACTTGGGTCAAATGTTTCAGATAGCCTTCCACAAGCTTCCCACAATAAGTTGGGTAAATTTTGGCCCATTCCACCTGACAGAGCTGGTGTAACTGAGTCAGGTTTGCAGGCCTCCTTGCTCGCACTCGAATTTCCAGTTCTGCCCACACATTTTCTATAGGATTGAGGTCAGGGCTTTGTGATGGCCACTCCAATACCTTGACTTTGTTATCCTTAAGCCATTTTGACACAACGTCGTTAGTATGCTTGGGGTGACTGATGTCTTGAGATGTTGCTTCCATATATCAACATAATTTTTCCCGCCTCATGATGCCATCTATTTTGTGAAGTGCACCAGTCTCTCCTGCAGCAAAGCACCCCCACAACATGATGCTGCCACCCCCTTGCTTCACGGTCGGGATGTTGATCTTCGGCTTGCAAGCCTCCCCCTTTTTCCTCCAAACATAACGATGGTCATTATGGCCAAACAGTTTTATTTTTGTTTCATCAGATCAGAGGACATTTCTCAAAAAAATACAATCTTTATCCCCATGTGCAGTTGCAAACCATGGTCTGGCTTTTTTATGACGGTTTTGGAGCAGTGGCTTCTTCCTTGCTGAGTGGCCTTTCAGATTATGTCGATATTGGACACATTTTTACTGTGGATATAGATACTTTTGTACCTGTTTCCTCCAGCATCTTGACAAGGTCCTTTGCTGTTGTTCTGGGATTGATTTGCACTTTTCGCACCAAAGTACGTTAATCTCTAGGAGACAGAACGCGTCACCTTCCTGAGCTATATGACGGCTGCATGGTCCCATAGTGTTTATACTTGCGTGCTATTGTTTGTACAGATGAACGTGGAACCTTCAGGCCTTTTGGAAATTGCTCCCAAGGATGAACCAGACTTGTGGAGGTATACCATTTTTTTCTGAGGTCTTGGCTGATTTCTTTAGATTATCCCATGACGTCAAGCAAAGAGGCACTGAGTTTGAAGGTAGGCCTTGAAATACATCCACAGGTACACCACCAATTGGCTCAAATGATGCCAATTAGCCTATCAGAAGCTTCTAAAGCCATGACATCATTTTCTGAAATGTTCCAAGCTGTTTAAAGGCACAGTCAATTTAGTGTATGCAAACTTATAAGTTAAATAATCTGTCTGTAAACAATTGTTGGAAACAATACTTGTGTCATGCATAAAGTAGATGTCCTAACTGACTTGTCAAAACTATAGTTTGTTAACAAGAAATTTGTGGAGTGGTTGAAAAGCGAGTTTTAATGACTCCAACCAAAGTGTATGTAATCTTCTGACTTCAACTGTATGTGTACAGTGTCTTCATAAAGTTTTCACTCCTCTTGACTTTTTCCACATTTTGTTGTGTTACAGCCTGAATTTTTTATTTAGATTTTTTGTTACTGGCCTATACACAAAACCCCTAATGTCAAATTAGTTAAGAATTCAAACCTGAAATGTCTTGAGTCAGAATGTATTCAAACCCTATGTTATGGCAAGCCTAAATAAGTAAACATTTGCTTAACAAGTCACATAATAAGTTGCATGGACTCTGTGTGCAATAATAGTGTTTAACTTGATTTTTGAATGACTACCTAATTTCTATGTCCCACACATACAATTATCTGTCAGGTCACACAGTGGAGTTGTGCATTTCAAACATGGACTCATCCACAATTGGGCACCTATTGGTAAATGGCTAAAAAAAATAGACATTGAATATCCTTTGAGCATGGTGAAGTTATTAATTACCCTTTGGACGGTGTATCAATACACCAAGTACTACAGCGATACAGGCGTCCTTCTGAACTCAGTTGCCGGAGAGGAAGGGATTTCACCATAAGGTCAATGGTGACTTTAAAACAGTTACAGAGTTTAATGGCTGTGATAGGAGAAAACTGATTATTGATCAACAGCATGGTAGTTACTCCACAATACTTACCTAGATTACAGTGTGAAAAGAAGCAAGCCTGTATGGAATAAAAATATTCCAAAACATGCACCAAAGTAAATCTGCAAACAAACGTGCCAAATAAATGTACTTTGTGTCCTGAATACAAAGTGTTATTTTTGGGGCAAATCCAACACCACACATCACTGAGTACCACTCTTCATTTTCAAGCATGGTGGTGGCTGCATCATGTTATGGGTATGTTTGTCATAGGCAAGTGCTAAGTAGTTTTTCAGGATAAAATAAACAAAATAGAGCTAAGCACAGGCAAAATCCTAGAGGTAACCTGGTTCAGTCTGCTTTCCAACAGACACAGGGAAACAAATTCACCTTTCAGCAGAACAATCTCCTAAAACACAAGGCCAAATATACACTGGAGATGCTTACCAAGACAAATGTTACTGAGTGGCCTAGTTACAGTTTTGACTTAAATCTATGCCAACATTTCAAAATGGCTTTCTAGCAATGATCAACAACCAACTCAACAGAGCTTCAAGCATTTTAATAATGTGCAAATATTGTACAATCCAGGTATACAAAACTCTTAGAGACTTACCCAGAAAGACTCACGGCTGTAATCACTGCCAAAGGTGATTCTAACACGTATTGACTCAGGTGTGTGAATACTTATGTAAATGAGACATTTCTGTATGTCATTTTCTATGAATTTGCTCAAATGTCTAACGACATTTTTTCATTATGGGGTAGTGTGTGTAGACGGGCCAAAGAAAAAAAATCTACTTAATCCATTTTGAATTCAGGCTGTAACAACAAAATGTGGAAAACGTTAAGGGGTATGTTTGCATACCTTCTGAAAGCATTGCATATTTGTGACTAACGTTCTCACAACTAATGATTGCCATGTCAAGTAAACAGGCATGTTTGTCTTAGGAAGTAATTGCATTATAATTTCATGACGTTAAAAGGGAATGTTTGTCATTCTCCATGCAATCACAGTCACTTCAACACACTGCATAGATTCACAGTGAATCATAACAGACAACATTGCTATAGCAAAACAACACAGAGCCATTTCTTCTGAAGTTTTGAGTGTTAATGTCACATACACAAGTACAGTGAAATGCCTTTCTTGCCAACTCAAAACCCAACAATGCAGTAATTAATGTAATACAAAAAAAATAACATAAGTTGTAACAAGAACACATAAAAATAAGAAAAACACAATAATGTAAGTAAGCATACTATATACAGGGTCAGTTCCAGTACCATATTTACAATGTCCAAGGATACTGGGCACCTTCCCACTTGCACACAGACACCATGTCCCTCCCCCTGCCACTCACAACAAATACAAAGATAAGTTCTTCCTCTAACAACAAGCAGTTTAAACTCTCTGTTTGTATTTGAGGGTTGGTAAATCAGAATCGGTCATATGGACACTGAAATGCTTAGAGACCTTATTTTACTGTAATAGACGAGAACTTAACATTTCTAACGTTACCCTTTTTATGTCTCAACTGAGCAGACTACACTGAACAAAAATATAAATGCAATATGTAAAGTGTTTCATGAGCTGAAATAAAAGATCCCAGAAATGTTCCATATTCATGTAAAGCGTATCTCTTTCAAATGTTGTGCACAAATTTGCTTATATCCCTGTTAGTAAGCATTTCTCCTTTGCCAAAATATTCCATCCACCTGACAGGTGTGGCATATCAAGAGCTGATTAAACAGCATGATCATTACACAGGTGCACCTTGTGCTGGGGACAATAAAATGCCACTCTAAAATGTCACACAACACAATGCCACAGATGTCTCAAGTTTTGAAGGGAGCGTGCAAATGGCATGCTGACTGCAGGAATGTCCACCAGAGCTGTTGCCATAGAATTTAATGTTAATTTATCTACCATAACCTGCCTCCAACGTTGTTTTAGAGAATTTGGCACTATGTCCAACAGGCTTCACAACTGCAGACCATGTGTAACCACGCCAGCCCAGGACCTCCACATCTGGCTTCTTCACCTGCGGGATCGTCTGAGAGGGGAGAGGGGGGGTTCTGAGGAGTATTTCTGTCTGTAACAAAGCTTTTTGTGGGGGGGAAACTAATTCTTATTGGCTGGGCCTGGTTCCCCAATGGGTGGACCTGGCTTCCAAGTGGGTGGGCCTATGCCCTCCCAGGCTCACCCATGGTTGCGCCCCTGCCCAGTCATGTGAAATCCATAGATTAGGGCCTAATTTATTTATTCAATTGACTGATTTCCTTATATGAACTGTAACTAAGTCAAATCTTTGAAACTGTTGCATGTTGCATTTATATTTTTGTTCAGTATAAAAAGGAGAGTATCAATGAACATGTTGTGGAAAATTAATGCTCAGTGTCTGTTACCGCTAGCTGTCTAGTCTGTTTTTATAAATATACAATGAGTATAAAAAGACACATTTATATAAGGAATTGGCGACACGTTCTCAGTCTGAGAAGTAAGCTACTTCTTATCCTGGTAGGCCACTTCATTTCAATATCTAAACAAAGTGAACAGGGTATGTTGTTCAAACAGTTGGAGACTGACAGGAAGGTCTATTCATAACAGTTTGTTCAACTGTTCTACATTGTTAACACGCAAATAAATGCAAGTTGGCTAGACTTGAAATATAAAGATTACCTGGCTACTCATTACTTGGCCTTGTCTCGGGGTAGTAAGTTAGTGGCCTGTTTATCCCTTTAGTGGTGTGAGGTTTGTGCTTTGCCAAAGTGGGTGAAGTTATATCCTGCCTGGTTGTCCCTGTCTGGGAGTAACTTTGGATGGGGCCACAGTGTCCCCCGACCCCCCGTCTCAGTCTCCTGTATCTATGCTGCAATAGTCTACATGCCGGAGGGCTAGGGTCAGTATGTTATATCTGGTGTAATTATCCTGTCTTATTTGGTGTCCTGTGTGATCTTAGATATGATCCCACTAATTCTCCCATCTTTCTTGCTCTCTCCACTCTCAGAGGACCTGAGCACTCGGACCATGCCTCAGGACTACCTGGCCTGTTGACTCCTGGCTGTCCCCATCCCTATTCCACCTGGTCGTGCTGCTGACCTAGTTTCTGTTGTTCTGCTGCTGTTTCGTCCTCTACATGCTCTGCTATGAAAAGCCAACTGACATTAACTCCCGAGGTGCTGACCTCTTTCACCCTCTACAACCACTGTGATTATTATTCGACTCTGCTGGTCTTCTATGAACATTTTAACATCTTGAAGAACTATCTGGCCTTAATGGCCATGTACTCTTATAATCTCCACCCGGCACAGCCAGAAGAGGACTGGCCACCCCTCAGAGCCTGGTTCCTCTCCAGGTAGCTTCCTATGTTCCTGCCTTTCTAGGGAGTTTGTCCTAGCCACCGTGCCCCTCATCTGCATTGCTTGCTTTCCAGGGTTTTAGACTCGGCTTTCGTATAAGCACTTTGTGACAACTGCTGTTGTAAAACGGGCTCTATAAATACATTTGATTGATTGATTGACTAGCACATGGGCTTGTCCTTGAGAGATTGTTTATGAGACCTGTATTTTTTAAAATTTATTTAACCTTTATTTAACGAGGCAAGTCAGTTAAGAACAAATTCTTATTTACAATGATGGACTAGGAACAGTGAGTTAACTGCCTTGTTCAGGGGCAGAACGACAGATTTTTACATTGTCAGCTCGGGGATTCAATCTATTAGCAACCTTTTGGTTACTGGCCCAACGCTCTAACCACTAGGCTACCTGCCGCTACAAGAAAGCTAGTGCCTGCTACAAGAAGTTGGTTATTATTAGTGGATGTGCATTGTGCATGGTTTTGGTAAAATCAGTAACAAAAATGGCATTTTCATAGACAGACTTGAAAGTGATTATTGCAGTGCAAATTTTTTTTAAGCACGTTAAACTGTTTTTATAAAATAATTCAATTATTAGTAGGTCTTATTGTTGTGGAAGGTTTTGATTTAGCCTAGGTATAATTTTACATGCCCCTCATTAGATTATTCCTGCCTATTTCAAATGCAGTTTATTGACCTTTAACTGTGGAACAAAGCTTATTTAGAGAAAACGTAAAAAACACTCTACATATATATCGTGAATCGTAAAAAAAAATAAAAAAAATAGAGATATGATTTTTATGCCATGATGCCCAGCCCTAATATGAAGGAAACGTTTTGGGGAATGAAGTGGGGGAACACATTGCGAGAATGTGAGAAATCAATCTAACATCCGTGTATCAATAAACATTTCACTTCACAGGAATCATTTTGCTGTGCAGAGTAGACACTGCATTATTTAGAGATAGAGGAGCTATACTGAGAACCAGAGGCATGCATCTGAAGTTAGATTGAATAATCTGGACACTGAGGTTAGCTGAGGGAAAGAACTGTAAATGTTTTATCCATCAAATTAGTTCAGAGTACATATTAGCTTTAAGAGGACAGGTATAATCGAGGCTCGTATATAACCGCCAAGTAACACACGTTGAGATGAGAAGCTCCGGTGCTCTCATTCTGATATTGTTTGCACTGTGAATGGTCTTTGCTCTGCTAAGAGCCCTGGTGCTACGATACAGCATCTCTCAGAGAAAGGCTTCTCATTAAAAAGCTGCTCTGAATGCATGCCCATTGCCTGTTCTTATAACCTCATGAATATAATGGGGCTGACTCTCTCTGTTGAGCTCCTGGGTTCCTTCTCCCTGGGAATATTACAACAGAACAGAAGCCATTTTAGCTGCTGATGACTCCATAATCAGGCCTCCATTCTCTCCTTGGAGGACTCTTTGTATTGCCTCACTTTTCACTTGTTCTCTCCCTCCTCCATACATTTCAGGATTTAGTTTGAAGCAAGAGTTTCAGAGAGCCATTTTGTCTCACCAAACAGTGGCTTGGGTACTTTGCTGTGGTGACAGAAACACAAATAGGGAGTTTTATACTGGGGGATGTGAGGGGAAATCAGTGAATACTAATATCAATCAAATATATTTATAAAGCCTATTTAACATCAGCCGATGTCACAAAGTCTTATACAGAAACCCAGCCTAACCCAGCAGAAGCATGGTGGCTAGGAAAAACTCCCTAGAAAGGCAGGAACCTAGGAAGAAACCTAGAGAGGAACCAGGCTCTGAGTGGTGGCCAGTCCTCTTCTGGATGTGCCGGGTGGAGATTATAACAGTACATGGCCAAGATGTTCAAACGTTCATAGATGACCAGCAGGGTCAAATAATAATAATCACAGTGGTTGTAGAGGGTGCAACAGGTCAGCACCTAAGGAGTAAATGTCAGTTGGCTTTTCATAGCCGAGCATTCAGAGTTAGAGACAGCAAATGCTGTAGAGAGAGAGAGTCGAAAACAGCAGGTCCGGGACAAGGTAACCAAGGTAGTGACAGTGGGAGCTGTCTGGAGCACTGCCTCCCCAGCAAATTATGCTAGTCATGCTCTGAAAGTAAAGCAAATATCTGCAATCATGCATATTGTTATATGGTACGGTAGGCTACAGGTTTTAAAGACTTAACATTTAGAGAAAGGCTTTTATTCAATCAATTGAACACACTGTAGTGGGTTTCTGGAATGCTTTTTCAGAAGTGCCAGTTTTGAAGTGTTTACTACCCCAATCTGTGATGTGTTACAGTGGAAAACAAACACACTTCTAGAAGTGCTATCTGGAAAAAAACACTATATGCAGTTGATTGAATAACAGCCAACTGGTTTCTATGTCATTTAAAATGGACACTCAAAAATGCATACGATGGGTATGTGACAAGATCAGTGACAATAGATGGATCCAATGGAAGTCGGGGATACTATAGGTTGCTCTTATAATTGTCAGTCAAAGTCAAAGAAAGTGTACAAAGCTAACTCACCCCATAAGTGGATCCACAGCGATTCCTTTAGGATTGGTCAGATCTAAATCTATAATGGTGACGCAGGTGTCCCCAACACGGTTGCAAACAAATATCCTGTCGCTTACACGGTCCACAAAGTAAAAGTTTCCAGTGAGCCAATCGATGGTCATATGCTCTACATCTATGGAGAAAAACAAAGCATGTCATTAAATTCTTGCCATTAAACCTTTCTTTGATGAAATATATTTGTATCAAATTACATGTTGTGAGGATAAACTTGTTAAACTTCCATTATGTTAGATCACATTTTCTCATTTACATTCATTTTATTTACTAAAGGTAAAGACACATAACTGAATGTAAGGTACTATATGTGTAGTAAGTTTGGAATCTGACATTGATGGAATACTGAGCGTGAGCAGCATTCCTTAAATTCTTGAATAAACAGGATAGAATAGCTAGGTTGTCTTAAACACATGTGCCTAAAGCATTCCAAACCTAATTGCACTACAATGACCCTGAAGTAGAAAGTGACCATGGGAAGTTCATTGGGTAAGCATTTCCTACACTCTTAAAGGTGCCATCTAGAACCTAAAATAGATCCTCGGCTGTCCCCATAGGAGAACCATTTGAAGAACCATTTTTGGTTCCTGGTAGAACCCTTTTCTACAGAGTGTTCTACATGGAACCTAAAAGGGTTCTATCTAGAACCAAAAAGGGTTCTCCTATGCGGACAGCCAAAGAACCCTTTTGGAACCCTTTTTTTCTAAGTGTACATTGTGAAAGTTAGTGGGAAAATAGAGACATATAGGGAGGCAGAGGTAGGGAAAGAGTGAGACAGGGAGCGTTTTAAGGGTTTCTGAAGGGGCATGTCTGAGTGTGCTTGATAAATCAATAGTTGCTAAACATTGTAAGCGAGAGAATTTCCTTGACAACTTGACACAATGCAAGACATACTTTGTAAACTTTGTACTGTTTTGATATCCTTTTCCATTGTAAATCCATTCAGATTCTTCATCTTAGCACAGCGAAGCCTTCCAGTGGAATCTGAGGATAGAAGCCAACACACTTCCTCTTCCTGGTAATAGTAATCCAATGAAAGGGATCCATATTTATCCAACAGTCTCAAAGTCTGTAGATTAGATCCGTTTAGTCTTGTGGTTGCTATGTGATCTGACCTTACAATCAGCAGAGCTGGAGGACTGTCGCCAGGGTCTGGAACACAAGAAGAAGAAATAGTGGGGGAAAAATCACCCCAGGAGGACTCCGATGTGGACGATATATTTTTAAAAAAACTGGATTTTCTTCAGTTCATTTCTGTAATTTATAACTGAACAGAACAATATCCATAAGGAACGAGCAACACATCAAAGCTACATCAGATTTAATGTTCTCTTCAGCTGTTATCTCTTCCTGACTGCTAAGCTAACACAACCCATGTCTGAGGCCTAATTGACCGTGTACTTTCTCTGCTACTGAGCTCACCCCAAAAAGCCCTGCTTTATCCCGATCCCCCACACAAGTTCAAGTCAGGGCTGGCTCTCCTAATATGGGCAATAAATCAGTGTTTCCACTGTGAAAAACACTTATCTTTACCCTGATCCATCTAAGCTAACCTTTAGGAGCTGCCTATAACTCCATGAGATACCATTGTAGCATGGAGGGGGCTTTGGTTTTCTGATAGAATCACATTTTCTGCATCCCAAATGGCACTCTATTTCCTATGTAACGCAATACATTTGACCAGGGCCCATAGGGGAATAGGGTGCCATTTGAGGTGCCAGTCAAGCTCTCTGACAAAGACATTGTTCTCTTGAATGCAAAACTGTGGTCTTCATTCAACAAAATATGATCTCTACGTTTCTCTACTGTACTGTACAACATGTGTCAAACAAGTCCTGCATGAAAAACATCGTTATCCCTTATTAACATAATTTCTAAAACTGCAATTACCTAAGAGAGTTGGAGAGAGACAGTAATATGGTTTTGATTCATGATAATGTAATCAGGTCAAGGGAAAATGTCACAGAATGTTGGTACTGGTGGTTTTTGGAGAGTGCAAGGGAAAAGTATTGTATTATATGTCATGACGTTGGCCTGTGGGTAAGGTTTATGACCCCCCCCCCCCCCTAAATCATAAATACCTTTCTCCCTTCTCTACAGAGGGACTCTTGAATAGCCTTTGCTTAACAGAGATTCTGGGAACATCAGAAGGTGGGGGGAAATTAACCATATTTTGGTAATCCAACCAGTTGAACATATGCGTTGGTACTTAATGAATATGATGTCATTTCGGTTGTCATCTGAGACATTCTCATCAATGATAGGATGACATAAACGGTACAGTGGAAAGTCTACACATTATAGTTATCAGATTCACATGGAATTGTTGTGCAATTTAAATGTTTGAATATGAAATTATTTGGGAGGGTATGAAATGTGATTTTAGCGTCTAAAATGTGAGAATTGGGTTTTCATGAGTGAATTAGGCCTAACTCAGTGGCCCGCCCACGTGAAGAAACATTGGTTATAAACTATGAAACACGCCCTCCTCTCCCTTCCTATATAAAGCCTTGACGACAATATAACTTTCTGTTCCGGGTACATTAGGATGACGATCCGATGCCAGAAGGGTTCAGATAATAACTACAGAGCGAAGCCAACCTCAGCGTGAGCTTTGGTTGCGATTGGTATGAACTTTGAACTCTTATTCGCTACAGAAGTGATACCTCCTAGCCATTGAGTTAGCAACAGCAGCTGCAAACGTGAGCTAGGAAAGAACAGACAGAGTATCCCGTCTACCACACAACGACGTTACTACAATGTATTCAATTTACCACCAGAGACATTCTTCCGAGGACAGAATATTTCCAAGATCTCTGTTGGCCAACATGACCAGCATCTACGACCAACCTACCGAAGCGCAGCTCAGAGTAAATATTTATTGCATTTTCCTTTTCCAAATGGGCGGTAATATAGAATGCATAAGATTCTGTATTTACTATAGAGTAGCTGCCTACGGCCCAATAGACACATCGCTTTTCCCTTTGTTCTTCAGTCTTCCCGCTCTTTCACTCAAACCCAGCCCCCTTTTCTTTGTGTAACCAGCTGTCATATGCGCTAGGGACGTTTTCCTTTATGACATAATTTGTAATCAAGGTATGATTCATTCTGTGCATATGTAATTCTGTGTGATTAGTTAGGTATTTAGTAAATAAATAATTGAACCCAATTTTGTATTGCTGATTCAACTTGTTAGCCAGGGTTCGTGAATATAACCAAGAATTTACAACTTTCAGATGAGACTGAAATAAGGTGACGATTAATATTGACTGCTATTGATAAAAAATATTACTAGGTCTTTAAGAGTTTATTCGGAAGATAACAGCTCTATGAATATTATTTTGTGATTCCCCGACTTTCTAGTTAATTACATTTACCTGATTAGCTCAATCAGGTAATATTAATTACAGAGAAAGGATTTTATAGAATAGCATGTCATATCACTTAATCTGGCATAGCCAAAGACACGACATATAATCATAACCTTTTAACATCCTGATGAAAAATGATTGATTCAAATGTGGAAGAAGAAAAAATGTGTTTCTGCGGTATATTAAAAAAAAACTATAATTAGATATTAATGCAGAGATCATCTAGTTTCAGCCGCAGGCCAATTTTTGTCTTGAGTGGATGTTTGGGGGGCCAGAACATAATTACAAATAATTTGCAGACTGCAAATTGACCAAAAGAAGGCCAAACAGATATATTTGACTAAAACATAATCATTTCAAACCTTGCTTACATTTGTATACAATCAAGTCTCTATTATGCGTGGGAACACTTGGGAAAATATTTCCAAAATTAAAATCACTTGGAGCTGATTTCCTGGTGTTTTTAGTTTTTATATTTTTAAATATACATATTTGTTTTCTGCTCAGAAAACTTGGGGGGCCAACCAAAACTCACCGGCCACCAATTGGGGAACCCTGCATTAATGTGTTTTTTATCCTCTACCATTTCACCATCTCATGGCCTCTGAGAGAATATGCTCCTGACATTTATATTCATGAGCTTTTACAACTAACGGTAACCCCATAGTTAACCCTGTACTGCAATCTTTCTCCGCTAAATTAATATTAATGTGCGTGAGCATTGGGTTCAGTTAAGTTTATGGGTAATCATATTCAGTTTATTCCTGGTAGGAAACCAGTCACATTGATTAAAAGCTGCAACAGTGTGACTCTCCCCAGCTAGGTGTGCTGTTTTGCTTCAGGCTACTTTCACACAGTAGAGTATGTATCATCATCACATCCTAAAAATGTATCATACATTATGATGGCCAATACAGAAAAACAGTATATGGCACAAGGCTAAATGTTTGTCTGTGTAGACTGGAACACTACTGCATATTGTGTTATACCAATCAAATGAAGTGAGTTATTTTTTCAGCTATCGGACCATAACGTAAATCAAGGCAACGCCAGGTATTGTCTCACCATAAAACACTCCCTGGGTGTTGAGATGACTCCCAGTTAAAACCTCGAGATCATTAATTCCCTCATTATCCTAACCTGACCATATCTACTACTGCATTCCCATTCCCTGGTGGAAGATAGATGTGGTCAGTGGTGGAACAAATTCATCTTTCCAATACTGAAGCTACCCAACACTGAAAAACAAGGTTAAGAGGAATTAGGCCTATTCCTATACCCAAGCCCCCAGGATGGTTGAACATAGAAAATTGTACCTTCTATCTTCTAAGTTATTAATAGAAATAAAGACTATATGGCATATATGCAGATGATGTTGTTTTATAATACAGTGTTGTTATTCTCACCTTGTTTGGCTGTGCAGGACGTTCTGTCATTCTGTAAGATGTATCCCTCTGTACAGCTGCATCTATATGACCCGTAGGTGTTCAAGCAGGTTTGGCTACATGCTCCGTACACAGCACATTCATCATGATCTGGGGAGAGAGGGGTGCCATTTGTAACAAATTAGGTTTGCTCAAACATGACCCAAATACATAAAGCATACTTAATGTGGCCCTCACTGTATCACCTTAGAAATGATTACCACACAACCAAGTGTTGGAAAGTCATTGGATCCTGTAGTGTGAATAAAATCATGGTGCTTTACTGTAATGAACTGTTATGCATTTACTGTACTATACTGTACTGTATGTTGTGAAGCAGAGTTACTGTACATAATTTGAACCATACCTTGGATACAGAACTGAATCTAAAACCCACCAGAGATCCCTCTAACCCCTGACCTCTGATAGAAGTCTCATGTCACAGTATGTCCCAACAGCTGTCAGACTGGACTGGGCTGCTACTGACGGGGTCAGGGGAGAACAACCCTGCCTCCAGACAGATGGTCCTAATTTCCTACAGGCCTCCTGCCTATTCAGTTAATTTGAGAAGTTTGGCCTAGGGTGAAGGAGAGAGGAGAGGAGATAGAGAGAGGGAAAAAGGAGATAGAGGAGAGATGCAACTCACCCGACAGCATTAACGATGCTTACCTCTGCAGCTTGTCCCATCCTCACCGACCTCAAAGCCGTCAGCGCAGAAACAGAAGGTTCCGTTTCTCGTCATGACGCAGCCATAGCGGCAACGCAGCTCATGGCAAGCTGACAGCAGCTCTGTGGAGAGAGAGAGCAAGAGAGAGAGAGAGAGAGAGAGAGAGAGGAGGGAACACATGTAAATTGCTTTTTGATTTTCTTCTTGCTCCTCAAAGCCCTTCTTTTCCCATCAGTGGAGGAGTTTGACAGTCCTGAGCTCACGGCAGGGATCATTAGGTGTTGCGCAACAGTACAGTCAGTATCTGGGAAATGCCACACAGAAATACAAAATGTGTGGGAAGACAGCCTCTCATGTAGCTGCTAACTCAACATTTAAATGACAGAAGTAGATGTGCTCTCTACAGAGACTTAGAATGTTAGAAACATTATGGAAATTACTAGAGGATAAAAAACGGCTCTCTGTACAGTACTTTCCATTTGCAGACTTAAATCGGCATACTGTGCTGCACACAATCGGGCTAAAGTATTATTGAAGTATTTTGCTGCACAGAAAAGTATTATTGAAGCAGAGTACCCTAAGTTCATTTTAGTTGTCAAGGATGACAGTGGATGACAGTCAATCATTTTTTTTGTAAAAGCAATTTTTAAAGCATTACAGAAACCTTCTTAGCCTCCATATCTTGTAAAGACTCTTTAATACACAACACAATGAAACATTCAAAGCAACCAAAAAATGAAAGACACTGAATCTTTCTCATGAAGACTCAAAATGATGGGAGTGAACGCCTGCCTATTTTTGAAACCTGTCGCAAAATACAACACTGCCTCTTTAAGACAAAAAAAAATCTCTTTACCGAACTCGGTTTTCAAAGATGTCTAGAAAATGCACACGTTTTGTGCTCTTGTAGGAATCAATCACCCTCCCATTACTGACTACAAATTATCTATAACTGGGCTAATAACTCACGAACTAGCAAAGGATATTGTAGCGACCCGCACAGACAGCTGTGTGTTATGTGCTAGGCTAGGAGGTGGTTGTGTTGTACTGACCAGTACCCGGTGTTCGCGGGGTCCGACATGTCAATCAACCTGCTATCTGCCAATCACGGGAATGCCTGGAATGTCCTGATGCCGGGCATCCTGGTGGTTGGCGGAGTGGCGTGGAGGGGGGTTGGGCATTGGAAGTTAAGACCAGGTTCAGCCTTTGTTCTCTCTCTCTTACGTCTGGGCTTCACAAGAGAAGGTCACGATTGGCTTGTGGGTTATCTGTCATCTATTTGGCGTGTGCTACGGCCCAAACAGTAGCCTGTGTAAAGTTGGTTCAATAAACCGTCAATTCGCAAACTCAAGCCTCTGTCTGGACAATTGTTCATTTATGATCTAGTCAGGTCATTACA